>NC_060191.1:37613047-37908047 GCF_021184085.1 Oncorhynchus gorbuscha | reverse complement strand
CACCAACCCGCCACACTCACCTGTGCCTCTCACATGAATTTATTATCACTCTGTCTGGTGATATCACCTCTGATATTCTTGGTATTTGATGTCTGGTTTCGCCTGCCCTCTAATATTCAAACTACATTCGACCTAACGGTTTGGAAAAAACATGAATGAGACCTTGAATCTACACCTCAAGGGCCACAGCTTGACAGTCATTCTCCTCCTATGATAATTCTTTGTTGTTTCTCTTTTGCACCCCAGTATCTCCACTTGCACATCGTCATCTATCACGCCAGTGTTAATGCTAAATTGTCATTATTTTGCCACTATGTCCTATTTATTGCCTTTACCTCCATAACCTTACTACATTTGCACACACTGTACATAGATATTTCTATTGTGTTTTTGACTGTATGTTTGTTTATCCCATGTGTAACTCTGTGTTGTTGTTTTTGACACACTGCTTTGCTTTTTCTTGTCCAGGTTGCAGTTGTAAATGAGAACTTGTTCTCAACTGGCCTACCTGGTTAAATAAAGGTGAAATAAAAAATGAAAAATAAAATTAAAAATCCTCTGGATATAGAGAAAAAGTCAAGCCAAAAAGGCAAAGGTGAGGACTTTTCCACTGCTGATAGGTGCAACAATAGCTGCCCGGCCACCAATCCTAGACTTTTAATCACACTATGTCAACATTGACTCAAGAGTGTACTCGGTATGCTTTTCATTTGGCCTGAACAGTTATACTGGTCCCACGAACCAGCAAGCTAATTGAGCTAGCATGTGCAAAGAGCCTATTGTGAAGGTGTACACTTTGCAGAGGCCACCTACATAAACCAGGTTACATTTATCACTATGGAACCACCAAAAGGCAAACATTTGACAGGTTTTTTCTCTCCTGTGGTCGGCCAGAGATTTGTTTGAAGCAGCTTTCCAAAGAAGGGTTTATTTGCCTGCAAAGATAGTTTAATAAAGTGTCCTTTCCTCTGTCAGGATATTGCATCAGTTATGGGGGGAGTTTTACAGTGGAGATGTCTCTTTTTAACTACACTGTTCTTGAGGAAGGTAGACTGTATGAGCCTAATGATTGAGTTTTAGTCTTCAGCCTCAAGTAGATTACAGACATTTCACATTGTGAGAGGGCATCCATCAAGTGAACCTAACCTTATCAACTGGATAACCATCCCTTGCAGAGAGGAACTAGTAAGCTTCAGCAAATTCACCATCTCCATCCCTCCTCTTTCAGACTTTCTGGCACCATGTGGTTACAGTAGGTAGGCCTACTGTGGAAAGCACAAACATATTTAGGGTCAAATTAAGGAGTCCCACAGGGCTCTGTTCTGGGGCCACTCCTGCCACTTTATATATTAATCAGAGGATTTGGACTACACTTTAATTTTTATGCTGACGACGCACACATACACTACGCTGGTTGAGAGAATGCCAAGAGTGTGCCAAAAGTGTGCCAAGAGTGTGCAAAGCTGTCATCAAGGCAAACGGTGGCTATTTGAAGAATCTCAAATCTCAAATATATTTGGATTTGTTTAACACTTTTTTTCCATATTAGTTATTTCATAGTTTTGATGTCTTCACTATTATTCTACAATGTAGAAAATAGTAAAAATAAAGAAAAAACCTTGAATAAGTAGGTGTTCTAAAACTTTTGACAAGTAGTGTATATGTCAGGACAAAAGGGGACACTGAAATGGTAACAACCAAACTGACAGACTGTCTAGATGCAATCAAGAGATGGATGCAGTTGAACTTCCTAAAACTGAATTGCAACAAAACAGAGCTTGTGCTTATTGGCTCTAAGGGTGCACGGAGAAAGATGAGCACATTCTAACTACCTCTGGATGACATCAAACCGCAAGTAAGCAAAACTCAAGCCCCTCATTTGAAGCACACATCAGCAGCATCAAGAAAGTTTCATTTTTTCACCTGGATAACATCGCTCAAATCAGGTCATTCTTGCCCACTGCGGATGCTGAGAAACTTGTACGTGCCCTAGTAACATCTATGCTTGACTACTGTAATGCACTGCTGACAGGAATCACAGTCAGGCTCCTGTCTCAACTTCAGATGATCCAGAACACAGCTGCCAGGATCCTCTCACAAACTACACAAAAAAAACACATCACCTGTTTTATTCAACCTTCATTGGCTTCCTGTTCAATACAGGGTTAAATGTAAGATTCTGCTGCTCACCTTTAAGGACCCCAAGGGTGATGCATTCCCCAGTACGCACACAATGATTATCAGACTCAAACAGCCTGGTCACACCAGCAACAAACCAGTGCAGCATGGGTGACAGGGCCTTCTCGCATGGGGCCGCTCAGCTCTGGAATGCACTACCTACACATGTCAAGGAGGCCTCTTCAATTTCCTTGTTTAAAACACAACTAAAGACCTACCTATTCAAGCTAGCTTTTAATGTTTGACCGCTTAATCTGCAATGTAAATTTTTGGGGTGACCCAACCAAATTCACATAGAAATCTGTTATAGATCTGCCATTCTACCATTCTAATTGAAGGCTAGTCTCATAAGCGGGTGATCTGGTCTATAGGTGCTTTTTCTGTGCTTTTAATTCTTAAGTTTATTTTTTTTCTTACATTCCGTTTTGTACACCAGCTTCAAACAGCTGAAAATAAAATATTTTGGGTTATTGAAAATATATTTCCCAACGGTTTAGATGGTACAATGATTCTCTACACTATTCATTGCTTGTTTTGTCAGATAAACTGAAATTAGGGAAACTATTCGAATTTTTGCAACCAGGAAATGGCAGAGTGATTTCGGCATATTAGCCATTAAAGTCTGTATTTTGTTTTAGTAGGTAATGGTATGATGGTGCTTGCTTTTCAATGTATCGTTGACAAATTTTGTCTGTGTTTTGTTTTCTACGTTATGCGTGTTGTGTCGGAAATGCAGTTTACAAATTAAAAAGTATTATTATTATTAAATTGATTGGAAACAATACACCCCATGATTAATGTTGATACGTCATTGTTCTGATTTGTAGGCTAAAATGTGATCTCTGAAAATAAACATCCCTCTGATCATAATAGACCTTCACTTGCGCAAATTGTGTTATTCTGTCATGGTCCTGAATAACTGTACTAACGGCCTAAGAAATACCTTCCTGCATCAAGAAGGAATCAGATGGGTAGGCTAAGCAGGTGAAACTCCCTTTACAATAGCAGGTGTTCGATCTGGGTTAGGCTAGGCCCTAGTCAGTCTTTCTAGCCTGGAGTATGTCTGGTTTGCCGTTGGCTAAACAAATGTCAGGTCAACCCTCGGGGGCATGAACGGGAAGTTATATCAGAATAGGTATGTATCGTCTTTGACTCTAAGGTGGGATAATTGGGGTCACCGGGTTCACATGAAAGGACCCGCAGACACCGTCCAAACAGTAGGCAAACATTTTGGTCTTGCCTGGTCTCTGGGCTCTCATTCTAAAAAAACACCCTAAATATTTGGATGTATGACTTTTAACATAATTTGGCCTAATAAAAATGTTAGATCTATTCTAAACTAATAATTTAAAACATTTCCATTAATACGTGTGCCTTGCAGTCGGCCTACGAGAAGCAAAACAAGAAACAATAGTCTACATTATCCAACGTCACTTCCCTCACATGCAAGTGATCATTATTTACTTATGTTTATTTATAAATATAAATATATATATATATGTACTTTTTCATCGCACCATTTAGAACTGGTCAGAGCACCATCGAGTATATGGACAATGTCCATACCTAGAGAATAATTCATAGAGAAAGTATCGTTACTTGGTATGACGCGAGGAGTTATACACCTTATCGTATCCTGGATGAGCGGCAGTTTCAGAGTTATTCACCGGATCGTATCCTGGATGAGCAACAGTTCCCGAGGGCCTCGCCCTTCCACCGCTGTCCCCTCCCCGGGGACGTTGTTACCGCTTCGTTTTCCCGCACCTTGCCTCAATGCACTGAAAGACGCAGCCAATTACGCAACACTTTATGATCAAATAAACCCTGTGTGTATGTGTGTGTGTGCGTGTGTGATGATGCATAGATTATTGTTCTTTTTTGCTATTATAAGCATATATTTGCCTATTGTTTATGATCAACATTAATCTGAACAGAGTTGGGGTCTTTAGCGGCGCCACTATTGAGTTTGTGACATAACACCTTTGTTGGAGAGTACACACTACAAAAGGGACTTCTCCATTTGGCTTACGCATTACCTGCTTTTGGTATCAGTCACAGTAGTTGTGGATTGTTGCCATAATCAGTATAATCAGATCAAATGGGCCATCATAATAGGTACTGTATATACCTACTGCCTCCCTTAGAGAGGGTTAGACATAAAGCCCCTTTAGGCCTAGGCTACATTGCAGTAGAACATATGTTGAAAATGTGTAAATACATTATGCAAAAGTTATAGGTGTATCATAAGCATAGGCTACATGGCCATGATGAATAACTAGGCCTATATTTAGATTATTAGACCTGATACAATTCACTATTCCACAGTCAAGGGTTAGTCTAATCTTATTGCTGCTCTTCTTTTGACAGATAATCCAATAATGTCTGTCTGTAAACAACAGGTTTCTATGGCACTGCCAAGAATAAACACAATAGGATTTGCTCTGATCTTACAGCGCCCTCATTCGGTTTTCAAAGTACATCGCGAGTGCAGTGAGGAGCTTTTGGTGTGATGTAGCCATAGAGTAGGATAGAGGCCTCCAGTGGTCAAAAAGCTATTTTAGCATGGGCAGCGCCATTGAATTCTTCCACCATTTTAATGTAGTCAACTAGGTGGGACTTCCAACTTCATTGGCTGATCCCTCCTGGTGACCCTGTTGGTATCATGTCCAACTGGGTCATCAGAAGGGATCAGCTAATCGTGAAGGATAAAATGTACTACTTCCAAATGGAGATTGCCTCAATGGCGCTGGCCATCCTGTCACAGACACTATAATGCCACAGATGAGTCATCTATGTATCTCTATGGATGCAGCCTCTGCCTAGCCTGCAGAGTTCCCGACGACGGTTTTCGGTGGAAGTGGAAAAAAAAGCCTGTGACGCGACATCCGCTGTTGGCGTCAACAAGGCGACAGTCTATTTGAACCATTCCGCCACATTTACCGAATTGGCTGAACCGGGCCGAAGATAACCTCTCCGGTAGTTTTGTTCTTGTCAAGATCAGTATGTAGGGGAACTAGTTTCAGACTGCGATGCCTCACATATGACGTTGGGTTGGATTTTCATTGGTTGTTTAGACTTGTTCACATGACCACAAGCTCGAGACGATATAGCCTATTTGGAACTGGTTTGCTCTGGTCGTTTCTCATTCTGGCATTACATTTTGTTTATCCACATGTAACCTGTAAATAACATTAACGACACTTTACTCCATGAAAGATTTCACACGGACTGGCCACATGATTTCAGGTATGGATATGAGGGCCATTTGTTTTTGTTTTACTCGCTTATATAGCCTTTAATCATCTAGGCACGTTCCAAACATCGAAACAATGTTATCGCTATAAGCTTTTGATGAAGGTATATTCATTATCAACGGGTACAATACTCATGCAATATCTTATCTACTTGACTGGCAAGTTCAGAAAATAAAAACAGGCAAATGGCACAGGTCTACACTGGGTATTCCACCCAGATCACTTTTCAATGTGCATAGGCAATTTATTCGTGGTACGGCACTCCAATTTACTGGCAAGGGAGAAAGAGAAACATAAACATAACATCTGAAACGATATGTTTTATCCGTTTTTATTTCACTATACCATGGATGTGGGAACAACGCATATCTGTGTTTGTCCATGACTTATTGCCAATTACCATGGGTCAAATTCCAAAAGTAATCTTATCTTCCCGAATGTCATGGTGTAGTTGAAGAACCATTTCAAGGGTGAAGCTTGAAAGAAACAGTATTTTCTCTAACGCTGACTCACCCCATAAGCATTCTTCCTCGTATTTCCCTGCAAATTTAGATTCGTACGAAGAGAGAAACCGACAAGGCCAACCACAAAAGACATGTTTTGTGCGAGGCTCCCTATTGAATTTAGCACCGACACTATGTAATTTGTTAGAATAAAAACACTTGTTATTGTTGTGTGTTAACCAAAATGGTCAACGTGATTCTGTTAATGTTCTGCCTTTTTAAGTTTATGTAGCGTATTCATACTCGCTCGAGCCCTGCCCTCAGTTGAGACGTGACTTGCAGGCGGGAGACAGCTAATTTAACTTCTTCTCAGAAACTGATGTTTCAGCCATATGTAAAATGCTTCTGCTTTTCTGGTACATTTTGTCCAGAAAACGCATATTTTCATATTGGAGTCATGAGCATGTGAAATACGTTCTACAAATTAAACGTTGAGCCATAAAATGTGCTCTGAAGGATCTCTCCTACTGTTTGTCAAATTATATCTATGGTGTGCACCATATATGCCTGTGCATTATCGTGAACACCTGCAAATACTCCTGGCCTGTAGCTTTGACATCAGTCATTCTTCTTCTATATTGTTAATGACACCCAGAACTTTCCTATTATGAATAGGTCTTGACACGCTCCCATAGAATTGGAGGGGCAGAGGCAGTGTGGAGACAATGGTGTGTCGTGGCTGGAATAACATTACTGACAGAGTACTGTACTCCGCCATTCATTGTGATATAGGGGCACAGTGAGTAAGGTCACTCATCAGGCACTATAGGGATACAGCTCAACATGGTTCCTGACACTTCGACGTCAAACAGAAAGGCACTTATCCCTAATTCCTGCTGTAAGTTGCTCTGGATAAGAGAGTCTGCTAAATGACTAAAATGTAAAAATATAGCTTGGTCTTACATGATTTGATGTAATTTTCTTCTGTTTCGTTTAGAGAGCCTTTTCTGAGCTGCATTTTCTGATCAGAATCCTGAAGATCTTTGTCCAAAGAGAATACTCTGTAATAATGATTTCTGATATTCCATATGAGAAGGTGAGGTTTTTGTCAGTACTGTTGTCATAAGTTTTTGGTAGAATTTTGTCTAAGTTTTCTAACTTGTTATTATCTTCTTCTGGTGCAGATGTGTGATGTGGAGTCCAGGAGAGAAGAGTCCTGCAGGAAAGGACAGATGGTATCAAACGTTAATGATCTTTACCAAGTAACCTAATGAAAATGGTGTCAAAATATGATTCAAACCTACAGTCAGACACACACTTTAGTCAATGGCCAAGAATGTGAGTCAAAGGGCAAAACCCTAAATCAATTTTCATGTGTATTTCTAGTCAATCCACCATGCATGAAGTCTGGAAATATCATCATTTAGCATATGGTTGCATCATAGCTATCAAAAAGTTGCATGCGAGACATTGCACTTCCGCCCTGCTCTTCTATACCAGTGATTGTCAGAAAGCAGCACTCGCTGGTGTAACAGTATAGCTTCCATCCCTCTCCTCGCCCCGAACCAGGGACCCTCTGTACACATCAACAACTGACACCCACGAAGCATCGTTACCCATCGCGCCACAAAAGCCGCGGCCCTTGCAGAGCAAAGGGAACAACTACTTCAAGGTCTCAGAGCCAGTGACGTCACTGATTGAAACGCTATTAGCGCCCACCACCGCTAACTAGCTAGTCGTTTCACATCGGTTACACTGGCTAACTTCACCTCTTGCACTGTTCAACTGACATTGGGCGCGTAATTCAAGTGATCTTCTGGGACCAATGTTTTCTAGAGCCCTGCCTGAGCCCTACCCATGCTAGTAACATTCAGGCCCTACCCAGACCAGATTGCTTTTGCCCAAAATCCCAAATAGCTTCCTCCATTAGCTATTCCTCTCTGTGTGTCATCTGCACCCTGCTCGCTCTGCATGCGATCTGCTTATCTTGGCTCTGCGTGTGTCTGTGAGTAGCCATAGTAATGGCTCTGCTTGGGCTGCTTAATGACGAGACTTGAGGGCACAGAGCATGGCTGTTAGCTACTTTTCTTCACTCTAAACTCTGACAACTCGAGGAACATTATTCTTTTTTTGTGATATAATCTCTCCTGTCTTTATATTTGAGATTGAAGCACTTTTAACACCTATGTGTTGGACCAAGTTCAAACCACACACCAGCCAGTTAGAGAGAGGGGAATCTTGGGAGTTGTAGGAATTGACTCAAACTTGCAATTGGGAACATAAGGACTGATCAGGACATTCAATGCTAAATATCTACTCGGGCATTGTTTTGAAATGCAATTTGTTGTGTGAATGTGTCTCCTATGGACTACTGAAAACAACAACCACTGAATTACAGAGGCAAAATAGTCCTTTGGGCAAAATAGTCCTTTCCCCAAACAGATTCTCACAGGACTCATGGGGATTATATACAACCTCTGTTCCATAACCGTTATCTCATTCCTCTTTGGTCAGGGTCACCTCTACATGACTGTGCTCCTGATCCAGCCACCTCTGTGTGTAGTATTATAGGTGTCTGCTGGGTCTCACTGGAGTGGCCACTCTGCTATTGGCTGCCCTGTTCCTCCAGACCCTGCTGCTTCCCGTGGTTAACTCCTCCCCAAACAAGCCCGGCTTCAAGCTCCCACTTCCTCTCGCTGACACCTGCACCGACCCCTGCAAGTGAGTGGGACACTGTAAACATCTTATTCTGCTCGTTCATACTCTATTATTCTGCAGCTTTAACTCATTTGTGGTTGCGTGTTTAACCACCATGGTCATGTTTTGCAGAACCGGTCCTATCATTAACTGTTCAAGGTTGTAGTAAAACGCTGACGCTTCCTTTCTCTATTCCAGAATCGTTCTGTTGGAGAGCATCCCAGAGGGGTTAGAGTTCAACACTAGTGTCACCAACCCATCCATCTACCAGGCTTGGCTCAACCTGATTAGTGAGGCTCGCAGTAGCGTGGACATTGCGTCTTTTTATTGGACGCTCACCAACAAAGATACAGGCACTCACGAGCCAACAGCGAATCAGGTGAGTGCGTTCTGTGATTGGCAGCCAATGCGATGTCAGATCTAACCTGTGGGTAGATGTGGGTTATTTTAGTCTAAACAGTTATGTTTTATCAATAGGGTGAGGATGTCCTGAATAGGCTAGTTCAGGTGTCTCGGAAGCTCTCTGTTCGCATCGCTGTAAATACACCAACAGAGTCCCAACCTCAGGAAGACATCAATCTCTTAAAAAGTTCTGGTAAGGGTTTCTCTGACTGCATTTATGTTTTCAATTCCATTGAAGTTAAACTGACACCAATCAAGCTGCTACCTACAGTAAGGAATTATTATTCTGTTTGCTTTTTGTTGTGATAATGGTAGCACATTTCTATCAGGTGCTGATGTAAGAGCCGTGAACATGCGGGATTTGACCACTGGAGTACTTCACACAAAGTTCTGGGTGGTAGACAACAAGCACATTTATATTGGCAGTGCCAACATGGACTGGAGGTCCCTTACCCAGGTGAGTCTTCTCTGTGCCCTCACACCCCTCCTCACCCCCACAATTTCTGTTTAGTTTGTATTTGTAAACAAAAACATCCATTGTTCAAAATGAGTTCCTTAAACCGTTTGAAGAGTTATGCTTGTGGTTTTTGGAGGAAATAATTACATGTTCTTTTCTAGTGTGAACATATCACAAGTTTGTAGTGTCGGGGTATTGTCTAAAATTAGCACATCAAGTGGAGGGAAGGTAGCTTTGGTTTAATCTGTGAAACTTGTCCTCTGTTGCTGTCCTGTTTAGGTGAAGGAGCTGGGGGCTGTGGTGTACAACTGCAGCTGCTTGGCTGCAGACCTGGAGAAGATCTTCGAGGCCTACTGGTACCTTGGGCAAAAAGATACACCCATCCCGTCACCTTGGCCCAGCAGTTTCAACACTCCTTACAATAAGGACACGCCCCTGCAGCTGCCACTCAACGGCACAGCCTCCAGCGTCTATCTGTCGGTAAGAATTGACTGAAGGCGCACATTTTCAGAGAAAGTAATCCAATAATTGGATCATATAATACAAATTGGACCGGTTTGTGAAGTCTGGTTATGACATTTTCCATATTCATTTTCTCTGGTCCTATGTTCAGCATACTACTATACTTCATTTGACTGTGCTGTACCCTCAGAGCTCTCCACCATCTTTCTGTGCTGCCGGGAGAACCAGAGACCTGCAGTCTATTCTCAGTGTGATTGAGGACGCACGGGAGTTTGTCTACATCGCTGTCATGAACTACTTGCCCACCATGGAGTTTTCACAACCCAAACGGTAAGCCTTCTATGTTAATGTATTAACCTCACCAAAGTTTGGTATTTTTGTATTCAGTGTATAATTAATAAAGCACACAAGGCCTAACCTTCTGTGTGGCGCCCACTGCAGTTACTGGGCAGAAATTGACACTCAGATCAGACGTGTGGCATACGAGAAGCGGGTGAAGGTGCGTCTGCTCATCAGTTGTTGGGCGAGCACTTCGCCTGTCATGATCCCCTTCCTGAAAGCCTTGGATTCAATGCAGGAACCCAAGGCCAAGCTGGATGTCCAGGTGGTGAGTAGGACCTCTCGCTACTCATGCTACTCATGCACTTTAATTATCATCCTTAGTATGTCAAGCTCCTGCAGAAGAGCAATTGTTGGATAATAAACTCTTCACTGTTTTACAGAAACTCTTTATTGTGCCAGCCAATCCAAAGCAGAAAGAAATCCCCTTTGCCAGAGTCAACCACAACAAGTACATGGTGACAGACAAGGTTGCCTACATAGGTAATTCTCTCTCCTAGATAGCATATGCACCAGTCATGCTTCTGTATCATTCCAATCAACAATTTATCATGTTAAAACCAGAGGTAACTTCTCATAATTTCTGCACATACCAGATCCCATGCACTACAAAATGCAACTCTATTGTGTTTCCCATTGATCACCAGGTACCTCTAACTGGTCTGGAGACTATTTTGTGAACACTGCTGGATCGGCTTTGGTGGTGAACCAAACGGCTGCCCAGTCAGTGGAGCCTACGGTCCAGGCACAACTACAGGCCGTGTTCGAAAGGGACTGGGACTCCGCCTACAGCACCCCAATCCACCAGCACGCCGACCTCAAAATGGTGTGTTAGATACAATACTACACTCTAGACCAGTGGTTCCCAACTCCTCGAGTACCCCCAATAGCACACGTTTTTGTTGTATCCCCGCCAAAAAAAACGATTGATTCAACTCATTGAGGGCCTGATATATAGTTGAAGCAGGTCTGCTTGTCTGGGTCTACAATAAAAATGTGTACTGTTGGAGGTACTTGAGGACTGGAGTTGGGAACCGCCGCTCTAGACTGTTGCAGGGCCTGTGTCCTCCAAGCCAGCATGGGGAGGAATTTAATGTAAACAGGCCAATATAGCATGTCGAAACTGGATTCGAAGCCCAATTAGTATTTTTTTTGTTGCCAAGTATGCACATTTCTTCTCTCTGTCCCTGTACACTAGTTCTAATCAGCAGCAGTTTCTGGGACGATTTCTTAAATTGCAGAACTATTTTTATTTATTTATATAATTGCAGGAGTAGCAGTAGATATGTACTGTACCAGAAGATGGGTAAAACTATGCTGCCCTCTGCAGCGTCAGTGTGTCTTATCACCTCAACGATCAAAACACAAGCCTGTGTTTTTAATGAACTTTGGGTAACTCTTTGGGAATACATCCCAGTGAATCTCAGGGATATTGCTATATTATGTGTTGAATGTTTGGACTGATGTTTCTAGGCATGCTGGTTTGATCCTTTTTTATTATATTTCATGTATGATTGGTGTGTTGTGCCTTGTTTTCTATGTAGCCTAGACTAGTTAAAAAAAAAAAATTCAATCATTCTGAGTCCTTCTTCCTTTCAAACTAGTAGGTTTGCCATAGAATTGTGCAGTAACTGGTTTCACATGTGTGCATTAAAGTCCAGAAAACGTATTTTTCTTGAATTTGCACTGCGTGGAGCGTGTCTTATGTGAGCAGTGCAGTGGAGAATGTTGTCAATGCAACTCAAAATAAGTGTTTAAAAGCACTGCGCTGCGTATTATTTGGCAAGCACTAATATTGTACGATATTGATTGCATTTTGTACACTCCACGACTACCTTTTATGTGGCAATGTCTTAATAAATTGAATTTAAACAGTTGTCTATTTCATTTTTAGCAGTTGTATGCACAAGTGTTTAGAATAACTAAGTCTATCCTCCATCTCTGATTTCATTAGCATGAGTAATGCATGCAAATTATACATTTATTTATCCATTGTGCAGTCAATCAATATGAAACTCATTACGACAACATTCTCAGAGGACTTTTAAAAAGTGGGTTTACTCGTATATTCAGGCCTGCTTTGCATTGGCAGAGTGTCTGATTTGTGTATTGAGGAGATCACGTTGGAAGCCCTCAGCTTTGGTACGGTACCGGCACATGTATCTGCTGAGCCCCCCCCCCCCCCTCCAGGAGACTCCGCAGTGGAGGTAGTGCTGCTGCATGGCTACAGCAGGCTGGGGGGGCCATAGCCCTGGTAGGAGGCCACCTCTGGATCTGAGGTCCATGCCAGCCACCATTGGCTACAATGACAGGAGTAGCCTTCAGGTTCCAAAGTTTTTACAGATTGAATTTCGAGCGTCTAAGTCATCCACCATAAAGATGAGGTAAGAATACAAGTATTTCTGTTACAATTCATATTTTATTGGTGATTTGGTAGCCTACGTTTGTCACTATCCTTTTTGATCTCACACACAGTTCTCAATGCAAACCACTGGTAATTAAAGTTTCACAACGCGATAATAGGCTTTCATATAGATTGATGAAAATTTTGGAATTTATACATACATTTGAGTCTAACACAGGCAAATTATAGGATGGATGTGTGTGGTTTGCCTTGACTTCATTGTAGACTCGGTATAAAGGTATTAGTAATGACCCTCGAAAGGTGACTTTGGGGTAGCCTAACATTGGTGGACAAAACATGCGCAGAACCAGTGTTGGGGAATAGTGAACTACATGTAGTTCAACTAGTAATTTAACTACATTTTGCAATAGGTAGTAGTTGAACTAAATTCAAATCTAGAGTGTTTGCTTTTTTGCCATGTAGCCGTTTATCTAACTACTGGAACTACACACTACTTTCTTGTAGAAACAAAATAAAATATAGGTGAAGTAGGCAATCATTTCCTTTCTTGCCTAATTCTCTCTTTTTTTGCTTAGGCAGTTTGTGTTGACAGTTTTTGTTTTTGTGTAGGCTAAAGTTCATAAGTTCTGTTAACATATGACCCCAAATTGATCTGACTTGCAATATGTAGTCTATGACATTTCACAAAGTAGTTTGGATGTAGTGAACAACGTTTTCAAAGCAACTTTTGTTAACTAAACAATATTTTTCTTAAGGGTAGGGTAACTTTAGTGTATCTTAACCAGTGGTGTAAAGTACTGAAGTAAAAATACTTTAAAGTACTACTTAAGTAGTGTTTTGGGGTATCTGTACTTTACTTTACTATTTATTTACTACTTTACTTTACTATTTACTTTACAACTTTGACTTTTACTTCAGTACATTCCTGAAGAAATGTATGTACTTTTTACTCCATACATTTTCCCTAAGACCCAAAAGTACTCGTTACATTTTGAATGCTTAGCAGGATATGAAAATGGTCCAAATTCACACACTTATCAAGAGAGCATCCCTGGTCATCCCTACTACCTCTGATCTGGCAGACTCACTAAACACAAATGCTTCATTTGTAAATTATCTCTGAGTGTTGGAGTGTGCCCTGGAGTGTGCTTAATATAAGGACCTAAAAATGATTTGCACTATATATTTGATTTGCACTAAACTATATTTTCACTGCCCAGAATAATAAGATTGATAAGATTATTTGCGATCATTAATATTTGAAGATTATTGAACAATACCCAGAACACCAGAGTATAATATTTGTCACACTTTGAACCATTTAGGACCCCAAACAAAAGGATAATAGATAAGGGCTACATTCAATCTTATCATAGAAATATCATTATTGCTAGCTCGATTGAAATTTAATGGCAATGTTTTCTGAGACTGCATTCATGGTAAACACATACTATATGTCGGAAATCACCGTTAAATTTGAACCAGGAGCTTCAGCCAGGGGTGCAACTTTCATTCGGGACGGGGGGGATATGTCCCCAGTTTTATAATTGGAATGTGATACAAGGTGTGCTTTAGGACCATGAGGACAAGTGGGCTGTTTGGAGCGTTTAAACGACTGGATAAAATAAATATAAACTCAGCAAAAAAAGACACTAATAGCTTACAGACAGTTGGCAATTAAGGTCACAGTTCTGAAAACTTAGGACACTAGAGGCCTTTCTACTGACTCTGAAAAACACCAAAAGAAAGATGCCCAGGGTCCCTGCTCATCTGTGTGAATGTGCCTTAGGCATGCTGCAAGGAGGCATGAGGACTGCAGATGTGGCCAGGGCAATGAATTGCACTGTGAGACGCCTAAGACAGCGCTACAGGGAGACAGAACAGACAGCTGATCGTCCTCGCAGTGGCAGACAAAGTTTGAAAGTCATGGCAACCTTGTTTTTTATTATTTTATTTTTTTACCCCTTTTTCTCCCCAATTTCGTGGTATCCAATTGTTTTAGTAGCTACTATCTTGTCTCATCAACTCCCGTACGGGCTCGAGAGAGACGAAGGTTGAAAGTCATGCGTCCTCCGATACACAACCCAACCAGCCGCACTCCTTCTTAACACAGCGCACATCCAACCCGGAAGAAAGCCACACCAATGTGCCGGAGGAAACACCGTGTACCTGGCAACCTTGGTTAGCGCTCACTGCGCCCGTCCCGCCACAGGAGTCGCTGGTGCGCGATGAGACAAGGACATCCCTACCGACCAAGCCCTCCCTAACCCGGACGACGCTAGGCCAATTGTGCGTCGCCCCACAGACCTCCCAGTCGCGGCCGGTTACGACAGAGCCTGGGCGCGAACCCAGAGTCTCTGATGGCACAGCTGGCGCTGCAGTACAGCGCCCTTATCCACTGCGCCACCCGGGAGGCCCAATGAGGATCTTAATATATACTAAATACTCCCAGAATTAAAGCTATGGGGTTGTCTTTTTTCTCCCTGCATTTATCACATTCATTATGTTAAACCTTCTCAAGGTCAAAAGAAGTACATTATTTACAAGTTTAGTTAGGTTAACATGAACCATTTCATCATTCAGGTTCCTGCCTTGGATGACTGCTCCCAGTACCAACAGTCGATCATTGCCAATTATGGGCAGCTTTTGTGTGCCGGGCATTTCAGACGCCTAGAAACAAAATATGCATGTTTTTTTCTTTGCTAGTTTGATCAGTTACCTGATTGGCCGTTCAGTATTTATTGATTCAGATACATTTGAATGTTAAACATTAGTTTTAGTCTGATTAGTAGAGTATATTGCCACATTGTAGTAGCAGCGTTTGAGCACTGGTAGGCAGCATTGATGCAGTTTCCATAGCTGTGGCGAGGTCAGATGGCGTGCAGTACTGCTTTGCATTCTCATCATTAGCTCTAAGACAACATTTTGACAAGACCTTTTCTTGCATGTGTTAATAACCACGTCATGGATGAATTAACAGCCATTATCAATGCTTTGTGGATTGTCAGGGAAGGCTCTCTGTAAATGTAGCAATTTGAGGGTCTGTGTGGAACTGTTCCACAATCCACCCAACCTAATCTCAGAGGCCTATTAGTCAGAATAAGGTATGCACTGGACCATGATAAGGTACAGTCTGCACTGGACCATGATAAGGTACAGTTTGCACTGGACCATGATAAGGTACAATCTGCACTGGACCATGATAAGGTACAGTCTGCACTGGACCATGATAAGGTACAATCTGCACTGGACCATGATAAGTTACAGTCTACACTGGACCATGATAAGGTACAGTCTGCACTGGACCATGATAAGGTACAGTCTGCACTGGACCATGATAAGGTACAATCTGCACTGGACCATGATAAGTTACAGTCTACACTGGACCATGATAAGGTACGGTCTGCACTGCACCATGATAAGGTACAGTCTGCACTGGACCATGATAAGGTACAATCTGCACTGGACCATGATAAGGTACAGTCTACACTGGACCATGATAAGGTACAGTCTGCACTGGACCATGATAAGGTACAATCTGCACTGGACCATGATAAGTTACAGTCTACACTGGACCATGATAAGGTACAGTCTGCACTGGACCATGATAGGGTACAGTCTGCACTGGACCATGATATGGTACAGTCTACACTGGACCATGATAAGGTACAGTCTGCACTGGACCATGATAAGGTACAGTCTACACTGGACCATGATAAGTTACAGTCTGCACTGGACCATGATAAGGTACAGTCTACACTGGACCATGATAAGGTACAGTCTGCACTGGACCATGATAAGGTACAGTCTACACTGGACCATGATAAGGTACAGTCTACACTGGACCATGATAAGTTACAGTCTGCACTGGACCATGATAAGGTACAGTCTACACTGGACCATGATAAGGTACAGTCTGCACTGGACCATGATAAGGTACAGTCTACACTGGACCATGATAAGGTACAGTCTGCACTGGACCATGATAAGGTACAGTCTGCACTGGACCATGATAAGGTACAGTCTACACTGGACCATGATAAGGTACAGTCTGCACTGGACCATGATAAGGTACAGTCTGCACTGGACCATGATAAGTTACAGTCTGCACTGGACCATGATAAGGTACAGTCTGCACTGGACCATGATAAGGTACAGTCTACACTGGACCATGATAAGGTACAGTCTGCACTGGACCATGATAAGGTACAGTCTGCACTGGACCATGATAAGGTACAGTCTGCACTGGACCATGATAAGGTACAGTCTGCACTGGACCATGATAAGTTACAGTCTGCACTGGACTTCATAGTGAACACAGATGTGCATCAGATCTCATAACAATTTCTGTAATGCCATGTTGTCAGGTAGAGAAGTATGCAAAGCAGAGACCAGAGTTTATTTTAATTTCCCTGTGCCAGTGCCTTCACCCAGTGGGGAAGAGGAGGGAGTGGTACGTGCCTACTGCCTACAGCCATGGTGGTCGATTGGCCGTGCAGTCCTCTATCAGGAGACGATGCCTCTCTCCGAATGTCCTGTGTTTACAGTGGAGCCGCCGCTCTGAGCACCACCCTGGAACAGCCGCCCGCCAGCCCACCCTCCTCACCCCTAATCACTCAGACTACCCCCTACTTGCCTGCTTCCTGCCCCTTAGAGGGAGTCAACGCTGCACTCTCCAACTTTCCCACCGAATTTGATATTGATTCTGTAGGGCTAACAATTTGGTCTGAATGATGAACATGTCATATGGCCTTTCCCACACAGATGCTGGTGTTACTGGACTTAGTGGAACAGAAAGATCCCGAAGATGACCTTACATACCAGTAAGGAGGAAGGATATTGGTTTGTGTGTAGGTACAGTAGCCAAAGGGTGTTTTCCTTTGATAGAAATGTTCCTACTAAAAGAACAAATGCACTTTAATTACCATCCTGTCGTGCCAGTGGGCAGGTGTGGTGACGAGGTTGCATACAGTAGTCGTCACTCTCCTCCCTGCCTGGCGCTCCCCATGCCGGGCCCAGGGCCTTTTGGAATTCCACTACAACCCAATGAGTGGCCCACCCATCTGGGTGGTTCTATTCACCCAGGGGAGTAAGGGCAAGGGGTGGGTTTGGGATGTACTCTTTCCAAATGGCCTGGAATGAGATCTCTATCTTAATTGATATCTAGCCATGTAATCTAACATAGAATTCAGAACCCAAGCCTGATCTCGCCTTTTGTCGCTCTCCATGGAAGTGTAGTTACTGGGCTGTAGTTTTTCACCCCCTCTGTCCCCTCTAGCTCTCATTTTCTACCCCTATGATCCTCTCCCGTCCTCTCCCTTTCCAGATTCTTTAGGCTGGACCAGATGCAGACGAGGGGCATGCCTTTGCCGTGCTGGTGCCGCAGGGGACTGTCTGTAATGTCTCCATCAGTGGTGTCTGGCTCCACCGTGGGCAGCAGATGTCTTTGAGATGGGTTCGTCTTCCACTGCGAGTTTGCTTCCCTCTATCCCAGCCAATAGCCCAGGAACCACATTTCTCTTCCAGTTACATCAATCAGTTCCATGTACACAGTTTCCAATCCACACACTTAGACATGGTGGGCTGCATTTGGTCCCGGAGGATTTGGTTTGTAGCCACAATGATTTCTTTCATTACGGATGATGATTTTATTCATTCAACTATTGCCATGGTTTGTTGCTCGCTGATGTTCCCTAACCCTTTTCATGTTTTCCTTAGTTGTGTATTCTGCTTTGTGACTCTAATGTCTGCTATCGCGTAACTGTAGGACCAGTGGCTGGAGGTTCTGCATGCAAGTGATGGCAGCTGGAAGGACCATCAAAGCAAAGGATTGAAAAGGCATTGCGGAGGACCAGAGGATCAAAGCCCTGGTCTATTGACCAATCCTTTTTTCTATTTTGAATTTTACCCCTTTTCTCCCCAATTTCGTGGTATTCAATTGCTAGTAGTTACTATCTTGTCTCATTGCTACAACTCCCGTACGGGCTGGGGAGAGACGAAGGTCGAAAGCTATGCGTCCTCCAAAACACAACCCAACCAAGCCTCACTGCTTCTTAACACAGCGCCCATCCAACCCGGAAGCCAGCCGCACCAATGTGTCGGAGGAAACACCGTGCACCTGGTGACCTGGTTAGCGTGCAATGCGCCCGGCCCGCCACAGGAGTCGCTAGTGTGTGATGAGACAAGGATATCCCTACCGGCCAAACCCTCCCTAACCCGGACAACTCTAGGCCAATTAAGCATCACCCCATGGACCTCCCGGTCGAGGCCGGCTGCGACAGAGCCTGGGCTCGAAACTAGAGTCTCTGGTTGCACAGCTAGCACTGCGATGCAGTGTCCTGGACCAATCCTTTCTAACACGATGTCCAACACAAATCTATTATTGAGATGAGTAGCTCAGCCCAAAAAAGTAAAATCACTATTAACAATTTGTCCTGTTCATAGCAGTGAAAATGTTTACATTACTTGTTATAAACAGATGGTTTTTGATGCAATTCTGTCACGTACACTATTAGTCATGTTTATGGAAATGCCAAAAGGTTAGTGCCATCAGGACTATGTGTGACCTTTGGATTTGCTGCCAAGTTTATACTACATTTATGTGGGAAATAAAGTACTGTTTTGACCCTGAACTTCTGTTCCTTGTCTCCTTGTGCTTTTGAATGACATCATGCAATTAGGATACCTCCTTTTAACCACTTCAAGTGTTATTGGATCAGCTGTTGGCAGTTATGAATAGTCAGCAACAACCCTTAGATTTCATCACATTCAGGGGATATTCTCATGCACCCCAAGTGACAGCAAATCAGGTAAGCGGCGGAGTAGATTCAAACTCTGAATTCTGATACCACCAGGTGAAAGTTGCGTTGGTTTATAGCTAATCAAGTGTGGATTATAAAAAAAATATCTTCAATAGCCTTGTATTACTTAAAATGTGTTCATTTTAGGGTGTAACATTTTTATTGCAGAATATTGATAGGATTATTAGAAATGTTAACATACTGTAGTTGCCAACCATATATCTCCAATTGTATGTCAGGATGTTATGTTTGGGTGATTAGCATCCTGAGTATACTGTGTAATTTATAAGTTCCTGTGGGAAATCACATGATTTAACTATTCACAGTTCATTAGAAATAAAAGTACTGAGGGGTTTCCATCTGGTTGCTTTGGTTGTGTCACGTCCTGACCATAGAGAGTCGTTATTTTCTATGGTAGAGTAGGTCAGGGCGTGACTGGTGGGGTTAGTCTAGTTTATTATTTCTATGTGGGGTTCTAGCTTTGTTTTTCTATGTTGGTGATTGTGTATGATTCCCAATTAGAGGCAGCTGGTAATAGTTGTCTCTAAATGGGGATCATTTTTAGGTAGCTTTTTTCCACATGTGTGTTATGGGATATTGTTTTGAGTTAGTGCACGTAGCACCTCTGTAGTCACGGTTCGTTGTTAGTTTATTGTTTATTTGTTTTTGTCTTTGCTAAGTTTCACTTTATCAATTAAATTATCTGGTCCGATAATTATTCCAGCCAACGTGACAGGTTGCCTTCCTGGACCTCTGCTAGAGCTCTTTCTCTCTGTCAGGGAATCTTCAGTCCTCTCAGCAAGGATGGATGAATCAAGTTTCCACCAACTTCTAGTTATTGAATCATTGGAATCATGTGTGATGAATGTGCTTTTGTGCTTGTGTTTAAATGTAAAGCTCAGACTCAAAGTCTAAACCAAAGTTGCCCAACTGGTGGCCCGGTGATTTTATTGTATGTAAAATAAATAAATAATATGTTTTAGAACGCCTACTCATTCAAGGGTTTTTCTTTATTTTGTACTATTTTCTACATTGTAGAATAATAGTGATGACATCAAAACTATGAAATAACATATGAAATCATGTAGTAACCAAAAAGGTTCTTCAAAGTAGCCACCCTTTGCCTTGACACTCTTGACATTCTCTCAACCAGCTTCATGAGGTAGTCACCTGGAATGCATTTCAATGTGTGCCTTGTTAAAAGTTATTTTGTGGAAATTAGTTCCTTAATGCGTTTAAGCCAATCAGTTGTGTTGTGACAAGGTACAGTAGGGTTGGTATACAGAAAATAGCCATATTTGGTAAAAGACAAAGTCCATATTATGTCAAGAACAGCTCAAATAAGCAAAGTGAAACAACAGTACTTCATTACTTTAAGACATGATTAGTCAATACGGAACATTTCAAGAAGTTTGAAAGTTTCTTTCAGTGCAGTCGCAAAAACCATCAAGCGTTATGATGAAACTGGCTTTCATGAGGACCACCACAGGACCGCCACATGTGAAATGTCAGAATAATAGTAGAGAGAATGATTTATTTCAGCTGTTATTTCTTTCATCACATTCCCAGTGGGTCAGAAGTTTACATACACTCAATTAGTATTTGGTAACATTGCCTTTAAATAGTTTAACTTGGGTCAAACATTTTGGGTCGCCTTCCACAAGCTTCCCACAATAAGTTGAGTGAATTTTGGCCCATTCCTCCTGACAGAGCTGGTGTAACTGAGTCAGGTTTGTAGGCCTCGTTGCTCGCACATGCTTTTTCAGTTCTGCCCACAAATTTTCCATAGGATTGAGGTCAGGGCTTCGTGATGGCCACTCCACTACCTTGACTTTGTTGTCCTTAAGTAATTTTGCCACAACTTTGGAAGTATGCTTGGGGTCATTGTCCATTTGGAAGACCCATTTTCAACCAAGCTTTAACTTCCTGACTGATGTCTTGAGATGTTGCTTCAAGATATCCACATAATCTTCCTACCTCATGATGCCATCTATTTTGTGAAGTGCACCAGTCCCTCCTGCAGCAAAGCACACCCACAACATAATGCTGCCACCCCTGTGCTTCACGGTTGGGATGGTGTTCTTCGGCTTGCAAGCGTCAGCCTTTTTCCTCCAAACATAACAATGGTCATTATGGCCAAACAGTTCTATTTTTGTTTCATCAGACCAGAGGCCATTTTCACAAAAAGTACGATCTTAGTCCCCATGTGCAGTTGCAAACCGTAGTCTGGCTTTTTTATTGCGGTTGTAGAGTAGTGGCTTCTTCCTTGCTGAGCGGCATTTCATGTTATGTCAATATAGGACTCGTTTTACAGTGGATATAGATACTTTGTAACTGTTTCCTCAAGCATCTTCACAAGGTCCTTTGCTTTTGTTCTGGGATTGATTTGCACTTTTCGCACCAAAGTATGTTCATCTCTAGGAGACAGAACGCGTCTCCTCTTGAGCGGTATGATGGCTGTGTGGTTCCATGGTGTTTATACTTGTGTACTATTGTTTGTACAGATGAACGTGGTATCTTCAGGCATTTGTAAATTGCTCCCAAGGATGAACCAGACTTGTGGAGGTCTACAATTTCTTTCTGAGGTCTTGGCTGATTTCTTTAGATTTTCCCATGGTGTCAAGCAAAGAGGCACTGCGTTTGAAGG
Organism: Oncorhynchus gorbuscha; assembly: GCF_021184085.1. Taxonomy (NCBI): domain Eukaryota; kingdom Metazoa; phylum Chordata; class Actinopteri; order Salmoniformes; family Salmonidae; genus Oncorhynchus; species Oncorhynchus gorbuscha. Next base: position 37,886,003 of record NC_060191.1, on the reverse strand, counting down.
TAGGCCTTGAAATACATCCACAGGTACACCTCCAATTGACTCAAATGATGTCAATTAGCCTACCAGAAGCTTCTAAAGCCATGACATCATTTTCTGGAATTTTACATGCTGTTTAAAGGCACAGTCAACTTGGTGTATGTAAACTTCTGACTCACTGGAATTGTGATACAGTGAATTATAAGTGAAATAATCTGTCTGTAAACAATTGTTGGAAAAATGACTTGTGTCATGCACAAAGTAGATGTCCTAACTGACTTGCCAAAACTATAATTTCTTAACAAGAGAAGTGTGGAGTGGTTGAAAAAAAGTTTTAATGATTCCAACCGAATTATATGTCAACTTCTGACTTCAACTGTATATATCATTAAGTTAAAGTCGCATTCAAACATGGTATCTTTTTTGTTTATATTTAAAACGTTGGCCATTGGACATAAACATTCCACAAAAATTTGGAAATTGCAAATTCTACAATGAGTGGGTTGGGAGGAATCAGTGTGGATAATTGCAAGCATTGCAATGCAATCCTTATCCTGCTATTCCGTGGAGTAGCTGTGTGGTCCCAAGTCTAAGATTAAGGGTTTCTTTTCCTAGTTTAAAATTATTAACATTCAACATGAAGCATTAAAAACAGCTGTTAACTCGGAACTACAAAATCTTGCTTTAGTGAGTTCAAGACAACTGGGAACTCAGGAAAAACTTTCATCCAACTCAGAATTGTAAATTCAGAACTCGGGCTTCTTTCTAGAGCTACAACCTGAAGATCACTGACATCATCATGATTCAATTTTTTATTTATTTTGAGCTCCCGGTTGTCTTGAAATCACCATTAATCCAGAGAATGTCAGACTTTGATGACAAAATTTGTCTGAGAAGGACCGCCGCGCCACTTTCCTGGTCAAATGAGCACAGCACAAGAAGGTGAGTCCAAAAATGTATGCTGCTGCATAAATGATGTAATATGCCAGGGAGATATGTATACTGTAGCTAAGAAAGTAATACTAAGTGTATGTTGTGTAGTAAGCTGTTAGTAGCCCTTGTGCCTCACCCTAATAATTTGGTCTATTTTCACCTCTTAATTTTGCTTACTGTTCTGACTTGGTGGTGCACAAATAGCCTATAACCTGTTTTTGAGAAATGTCATAATCTAATATTGTAAGAGCTTTCATTTTCTGCTTATATGCCCCCTTTACTTATCCTACGGTTCTGACTTGGTGTACAGGGAGAACACTGTAAGAATGGCCCATGTTCTGAATTCTGTTGCTGTACATTTCAAAAGTGCTGAACAAATAGTTATATTAACTACGTCCGTCCTAGCCCGCTCATTAATGTCTTAATCAAAATTACGCATGGCCTCTTATGCGCTTGTCGTCCCCTTGGGCGATAGTTTGTACATCTCAGTTGTCAGTAGAAACCACATTTGTTTAAGCAAGTCAGCCATATCCGCTATGTTTTTTTAAAAGGCAGTAAATGTTGCTGAATGAACTGTTTCACTGCCAGACAAGGCTTCGCTGATAGCAAGGTGTAGCAGTGGTAAGGTGTTGGGACTGCTGTTGGGACTCTGCTGTTGGGACAGCTTTAAGGAGGCCCTAACAGTTTGTGGGCATCGTTTGTCACTGTTATAGTCCAATTAATGTATTATTCAGTGTTGTGTTGTGTAGTAGCTTTGCTGGCATGCATCCCACTTGTTTTTTTGCCCCACCAAGACTTACATGCTAAAATCGCCACTGGGCATGCTTCAGATGCCTTACATGATCAACAATATGCTCGGGTAGTACTTCACTGCATTGACTCAGCTCTTAGTCCCTGTGAAGTGATTACACTATTTGGAATCAAGCTTGAAAAACGATTGTTGAACCCTTTCCCCAAGTTCTCACATTGTCCCTCCAGCCTCATGGCTCATAGCTAGTAGTGTTACTAGTGTGTGACTGACTGTACAGTATGATCATCTTACTAGGCTGTCTGTTGGCCTGTTTACCACAGGATAGGCAGGGGGAATGTGTTTTTCTTTTGATTATATTGTGGCTTATTTTGAGCTCTGTCTGACATGGTGTCCATTGGCCAGTTAACACTAAGCCTGCTTGGGCTGGGGCTAAAGCCGCCCCGCCACCGAACAAAAGAGCAGGGCTTTACCAGGGGGACACCCAAACTGCTGACTCTCAACTTGAGCTAATGCGGCCCCATTCTGTCCCGTCTCGCTCCTGTCGGCCACTCTCTCTCTCCATCCATCCATCCCTCCCTCTCTATCTATCCCTCTTGCTCTCTTTTTCCCCAGCCTGGGACACTCTTTTTACACGCTAGCCCAGCAACGGCCAGGTCTTCCACCAGCCTACTGACAGACAGACAGAGTGCTAACCTTCAGATAATTATCTGTCCATCCAATTGCACCCATCTCTCTTTTTGTTGTTGTTAGTTTCTCAGTGTGTCAAGTGTGTTTGTGTGTGTGTGCTCTGTGGGTTTGCGTCTCTTCGTACCATGTGTGAGTGTCTACGTGGGATATTCAGAGTCACCTGGACACCCTCTTCCAATGCAGGTCAGTAGGGATGTGGGATCTGCTATTCATTAGCCCCGTTGTGATAGACATTGCTTTGTTGAGTTGCATTCAATAGATGAGTCTCTGGTGACACAATATTGATGAGTAACAACATTGACTTATTCTGTCTTTTTTTTAATTTATTTTTTTACCTTTATTTAATCAGGCAAGTCAGTTAAGAACAAATTCTTATTTTCAATGACGGCCTAGGAACAGTGGGTTAACTGCCTGTTCAGGGGCAGAATCAAATCTATTGGTTAATCCAATGTATTTTTATTGGAAGAAATGTGTGTTCCAAAGTGGCTTTTATTTCACATGAACTGTTTTTTTTATGAAGAGATGCAACTCAAATCAATTCTTAGTTTTAACCATCCACTTGCTTCAATGTCATGATGTGTGGTAGCACTAGCAACTCCTACCACTCCAGTTGACCTCCCTTCTGAAACATATCACAGACAAATTCCATCTCTTGCTCTTGTTATTTATGTTAAAGGGTGGTTCCCCACCAAGTCTCTTGACTATAAATACACCTAGACGGAGGGCCTTGTCATGGTGAAATGAGAAGAGGATATGAGCATTGTTTAGCTGACAGTTGTGTTAAGATAGTATAACCTTATCTGGCAGACATTCCTGGTGTTATATGACGTCTGTGCTGGCTTATCTACAGAGATCTGTTTCCTCCTTGTGTCTTTTTAAATGCTTGGATTTTGTCCTGGTCTGAGACCGGGATCCATAGCTGGAGGGGATGCTTAGCAGATATATGTTTTCTGGTTGCCATGTTTGTACATTTCATATTAGCTTTACCATATCAAATGTCTGGGTTTCTGTCCTCACATAGTGCAGTCATATTAGCTAGCTTGAAGAAACGCTTTTCTTCCCATCATCTATAGATGTTGGGCTTGTGTCTGCTCGGTCTATGTTTTTTTCAGTACACATGTGCACGTACACATACACGCACGCACGCACGCGCACGCACACACACACACACACACACACACACACACACACACACACACACACACACACACACACACACACACACACACACACACACACACACACACACACACACACACACACACACACACACACACACACACACACACGGTTAAAGACCAGACAGATCATGTGACCATATGTGACCAACCTCTGGAGTCAGTCAACACTATGGGCTGCAGCTGTCCCCAGAGCAGAGCCCATCCCAGATCCCAGTGGGGTTGTTTTCCCCTGTAGCCCCCCACAGCCAGCCAGCTCCGGTTTCCCTGGCCCTGGCACACTGAACTGCTGACACGAAGGGATTGCTGTGCCGCTGGGACAATCTGTCCCGTGCCAAGCCAGCTGCCCGCCTCACCTCACCCCCCGATGTTCCTCACCCCCTGTCTAAATCCTGGTTTTGTGTTAGCGGCGTAATGCAACAATGACATCGTTAGGACAATGCAAGCGGCCTGATCCCCCTGGCAGCCTTCAGCAGTGGGCTTGGGTCCCTGGCCAGGGTCTGGTCTCACTGGGACCACCTGTGTGGCTCACCTAGGGGTCCAGCTGGCAGAATGGAGGCTATTACTCCATGTCTATGCAGGCATGGTGGTTACTAACCTTAGCACTGCAAGCACGGCAGTTTATAACAGGCCATGAAACGCACAGCACACTCAGTGTTAAGCTCACAAAAACAGCTGCTCTCGCCAGAGGAGTCACACTTTCTCTAAATGAAGACTCCAGGCCTGTTCTTATTTGGAGCTCTAGGGATCAAATAAAATAGCCCAACAACATCATCTCCAGTACCCCAGATCTGAAAACAATTCCTATTGTTATTCCACCACTTTGTTTGACTCCTCAGGGAATTTAAACCGTGTCACCAGCAGCCAGCCAGTCAGGCAATTTACATGTCGCTGAAGAAGAGTAGTCCGCTGCCTTTTTCTCAAATCTGCAGCAGGAGAAAGCTCATGCAACTCTGACTGACTCCTGTCAAAGTTTTTGTCCCCTTCTCCTCCTATCTTGATAGTCCTGCCCCTCACCTTCCTAATATGGGGGCATCCCTTTGCCCTCATCCAATCAGTGCTCTCTTTACGTCCCACCTAGAGATTTCCCCACTGAGGGTTCAGTGAAGGGACAGGCTGACTGGTAACAGGGTGATCAGGAGTTAGTGAGTGAGAGTTGGACAGAGAACAAGTGTGTGATTTCAGCTCATCAGCCTGGTGAATCTCTCCCCTCTACCCAGGGAGGAAGCACACTGAGACAGTGGTATCAACCAGGTAGGATGAGTCTCAATCTCACTACAGTGGAATTGTCTGACATCTGACTCCTTATGGCTTCTTAGATCTGAGAGTTTGTGGACAGTTCATGTGGAAGAGGTGGATTGTTGCAGTGGGTAGGTGCCTGTGGTGCATGTATCTCAGGTTAGGATAGTGGCAGGGCTTTTTTAACCTCTGTGTTATGGCTGTTCAAATGTTTGTACATAGTGCAGAATGGAATCAAGATCACTGGTGGTAATATACCTAAGTATTGTTCATGTCATATCTTTTCATCTAGTTATCTGCATCGTTGTTGGAGAATGTTCTTTCCCCCCTTATTTTATAGAAATGTTTGTCCAACTGTGCAAAGGGTTGTGCAGGATAGACCGCAGTCTGGAGACTGCACACCCTTAGGTATTGAGAACATAGCTATTGTTTGTTGGATAAGTGCACAGGCCATTTAGAAGGACAAATGCCACTTGTATTGTTGATAACATAGGGCTATGTCACCACACAATATGCTCAGCATGGTTGCTGCTGCCTGCTGCTGTTCCCGCGTGCATACTGATAGGTAGCAGCAGCGCGTGGTTGTTTCAAACACTTCGTCTTACTTTTACACATGGGCAACTGCTGCAACCTGCCGGTCACAGGATCAGGATAGGATAAGTAATCCCTCTCACCCCCCCCCCCTTTAAGATTTAGATGCACTATTGTAAAGTGACTGTTCCACTGGATGTCTTAAGGTGAATGCACCAATTTGTAAGTCGCTCTGGATAAGAGCGTCTGCTAAATGACTTAAATGTAAATGTAAATGTAAATCTGAGTGTTGCTCCCCAGCCCAACAGCTTGGGATGCCATGGCAAGGTGGGTAGAATGGCAAACCCGCTATTGAGGGCAAGACCCACCCAGGGTTAATGCTAGGTTGGAATGACGATAACAGACATATAAGTATTGTGTAAAAGTATAAGCTGGCCTCCCAAGTGGCGCAGAGGTCTAAGGCACTGCATCGCAGTGCTAAAGACGTCATTACAGACCCGGGTTTGATCCTGGGCTGTGTCGCATCCGGCCGCGACCGGGAGACCCATGAGGTGGCGCACAATTGGCCCAGCGTCGTCCGGGTTAGAGGAGGGTTTGGCCGGCTGGGATGTTCGTGTCCCATCGTGCTCTAGCGACTCCTTGTGGCGGGCCGGGCACAGTGCATGCTGACTCCGGCCGCCAGCTGTACGGCATTTCCTCCGACACATTGGTGCAGCTGGCTTACGGATTAAGCGAGCACTGTGTCAAGAAGCAGTGCGGCTTGGTGGGGTCGTGTTCCCAAAGCCCTCTCCTCCCTTTGATGGCATGTGCTGAATGTCTGTGTGTGTGATCCTCCTGCCATTCCTCTGAGGCGGGGGGGGGGTCAAATGTGTTAATGGGTCACCAGCACCATCCATGGGGGTGGGAGGTACAGTCTGCTCTGGAGTTAACATCACTGCACGGACCTGTTATGAATGTTGTCAATATACTATGGTTAGTTGTTTATACTACTGCATAGCGGAGGCTAATGCAGGCAGCTAACCCTCCCAAAATCACGTCTGAACTAGTTCCATAGTTTGTGGACAGTTCATGTGGAAGAGGTGGATTGTTGCAGTGGGTAGGTGCCTGTGGTGCATGTATCTCAGGTTAGGATAGTGGCAGGGCTTTTGGGACTGTATGGGACCCTCTACAATGCTGTGGATTCAGCCAAGCCAATGGGTTATAGATAAATCATAAGAAGTAATTTAATGGAAATATGAACGTTTATGGGAGTTTTTATTTACTGGGAAAGTGTAGATATAAGTGTAGGTATAAGTGTAGGTATAAGTGTAGATATAAGTGTAGGTATAATATCACAGGAATCCTATCCTGTTTGTGCTGTAGGAGAGTGTGACAGAGTTAGTATGAACTAATGTGTATAGGACAGTTTCCTAGCGACAGGTTTCTTGAGCAGTGGGCGGGTCAGTAGTAGATGAGGAAGTAGTAGGGTCAAGAGGCGGTTGGGCGATTTGGAGGAAGCTGGGGAAACTCACAAGGAAACACAGTTTGACACAGGGAAACTGCTATGAAAATACACAGATAAAGCTGGAATTAAGATGTATGCCAGTGCTTTGAATACACTATTCATCACCCACAGTGCTATATTTGACATTATAAACTTGGTGGTTCGAGCCCTAAATGCTGATTGGCTAATAGCCGTGGTGTATCAAAGCGTATACCATGGGTGTGACGAAACATTTATTTTTACTGCTCTAATTACGTTGGTAACCAGTTTACAATAGCAAAAATGCACCTCAGAGGTTTGCGTTGTGCCTAAAAACAGCCCTTAGCCGTGTTATATTGGCCATATGCCACACCCCCTTGGCCCTTATTGCTTAATTATCATGGGAGAAGGAAGGTTGTTTGTGTCTTGCCCTCCTTGTTGAGTATTTATCTCACAAAATATCCCAGTTTCCTGTTTACAAAGAGATATTTCCTGTCCGCTCCAGGGTGTGGCTGATTTTTCCATCTGAGCTTTCAAAGGACAATAAGATCCTCTCTATGTCTGAACTTCAGTTCCCATAGTTCTCTTCAAAGACATCTCTGGCTAAGACAATCGGATTTTCAGTTCCCTGTTACATGTTAGTTTCGTGTATTCAGGTTGTGCATTACCTGATTACAGACTCTGCTAATACTCTAATGTCTGACTTATGTTCAGGGAGCACATGATGCTTTAGGAATCCACGTTGGGTACTACTATGCCATACCTCTCACCAGAGTCATAGGACTGATTACCTCCATGTTTAGACCAGACATGTATGTTTGTATGCATGTATTCACAAGTCACACTGACACTGAAACCGTATTTTGTCCTCATACTGATGTATTAACAGTCCAAGGCAACTGCTAGTGAAGAATAGAATATACCACGATTAATTATAGATGTCTCCTGTTTCATAAAGTTCCGTTTTTAAATAGGATATTGTATCTGAGATATATGATACAGCGTTGAGAGAAAGTATGTGAACCCTTTGGAATGATCTGGTCTTCTGCATAAATTGGTCATCAAATCAAACAACAGACAAACACTGTCTGCTTAAACTAATAACACACAAATGATTGTATTTTTCTTGTCTATATTGAATACATCGTTTAAACATTCACAGTGTAGGTTGGAAAAAGAACCCCTAGGCTAATGACTGCCCTATAAAAAACACTTACAAAATTTTACCTTGCTATTCACAAGAGGCATTGCCTGATGTGAACCATGCCTCGAACGAAAGAGATCTCAGAAGACCCAAGATTAAGAATTGTTGCCTTGCGTAAAGCTGGAAAGGGTTACAAATTACAAAAGTATCTTGATCTTGATGTTCATCAGTCCACGGTAAGATAAATTGTTCAGCACTGTTGTTCAGCACTGTTGCTACTCTCCCTAGGAGTGTCCATCCTGCAAAGATGACTTTAAGAGCACAGCGCAAAATGCTCAATTAGGCTAAGAAGAATCCTAGTGTCAGTTAAAGACTTACGGAAATCTCTGGAACATGCTAACATCTCTGTCGATGAGTCTACGATATGTAAAACACTAAACAAGAATGGTGTTCATGGGAGGACATCACTGAAGAAGCCATTGCTGTTCAAAAAAAACATTGCTGCACGTCTGAAGTTTGCAAAAGTGCACCTGGATGTTCCACAGCACACCAACATCAAAACCTCATCCTAACTGTAAAGTATGGTGGAGGGAGCATCATGGTTTGGAGCTGTTTTGCTCCCTGAGGGCCTGGACAGCTTGCTATCATTGATGTAAAAAAAATATTTCTAAGTGTATCAAGACATTTAGCAGGAGAATGTAAAGGCTATCTGTCCACCAACAGAAGTTGGGTGATGCAACTGGACAGCGACTCAAAACACAGAAGTAAATCAACAACAGAATCGCTTCAACAGAAGAAAATACGCCTTCAGTAATTCCTCCTGACCGTTGTGCAGCGCCTCCCCCGGCGCTTGAGGGCGCCAGGCTGCCCTGCCTCACGTAATCCTATCATCCATTACGCACACCTGCCTTCCCTCTTCACGTGCATCAGCGATATTGGACTCACCCGGACTCACTCATCACCTGTTATTACCTCCCCTATATTTGTCAGTTCCCCACGTCTGTTCCCCACTTCTGCATTGAATGTCTTTTGTTTGTGTTACCTGTTTACTGATGCTGTTCCTGTCTCGTTCCATGTCCGTTATTTGTTCAATGTTTTTACTCTCCGTACCTGCTTCGTCTCTCCAGCGCCAACTCATGTGACAGACATGATAACGTATAATTGTTTGTGTGTTATTAGTTTAAGCGGACTGTGTTTGTCTATTGCTGTGACTTAAATGAAGATCAGATCACATTTTATGACCAATATATATATATATATATATATAAGTCCAGGTAATTCCAAAGGGTTCACATACTTTTTCTTGCCACTGTGTGTACCTTATGGTATTACAGTAGCACAGTGTAGTCCAACTGAACATTTTAAAGCAGGAGTAGGTAATCATTTTGTCTCGAGGGCAACATTTGAAAATTCAGCGACGGGCCGCACAGATTTATTTCTTCACCGATGTGTTCGTCAAAGCAATTTGCGGGCCAGAAAAAGGTTTCTGGGGATGCCAGCTATGCAGAGTAGGGCTTCCCCTTCATTGGCCTGATAAACAGGGAATTGACAACATCCAGTAGTTAACGGTCGTGGAGTTTAACGTGGGTTTGTTTTGGACACAGTTGAGGGAATACATTTTTTCTTCTTCTTTTTTTTTTCCCATCACCACAACTCAAGTTGGCATAGGTCCCCTCTAGTGGAAGTAGTCCATCTTCATGGGAAAGTAGAGATCAATAACTGACGAAAACAGATGGGGGCATTTGGGAACACTTAAATCTATGTGTAGCAATTTTAGGAGGTCTCTTCATGAATCATACAGTGCCCCGGCATTGAAGTGTTTGAATAAACTCTTCCTCCAAATCCAATAGCTTTAGACTAACTTTATCCCTGGTTGTACACACACTAACCACTTTTTCTCTATAAACCGTGATGCTATTTGGTTGATACATTTGCACGTCAACTTATTACAGAATAGTATTGATTAATAGCGTACACAAAGGGTCCTTCCTCTTCATCCTGGGTCTCATGACATTCATTGAAATAGCACCAATCAGGTTAGCTTTCTCCACACAGAAGGTCTGTAGCTGCTCTGTGTGTGTCTTAATACTACATACTATGGCTGTACATGTGGGGTAACTGGTGGTAGACTGTCAATGTGATGGTTACTGTAGATGACTCTCGAATGTTTTCAGTCCAAGTGAAATTGATTTTCTTCACACTTCTGAGGACTCTCTTTTAGTTGCCTAGTTGCTAACCCAATTACTGTAACTTTCGAAATGATGGAGAAAAACAAACACAACTGATCCTCTGCAGAATTCTATTAGTATTTGGACATGGTGTCTAGATGACTAGCCAAATCAGTGTCCAAAGTAACTGACCTGGAAGCCCCTAGGACTCAACTACTGAAAAATATACACAGAGCAAACGAGACACACAGCGCTTCCTATCAGAGCTATGTTTACTATATGTGGGGATATTTAAATATTCATTAGGTGAATATATTAGGCCTATTTCCTACTACATAGTACACGCACACTGTGTATTTGTTGGAACTCTGTGAGTGAAACAGTCTGGTCTCCACTGCTGAAAGCATCTCCCTGCGACCTCTAAAGATCTGCGTGTTCCATTTGCTTGTCGTCCTTGAGCAATATTCTTCTTCAGAGAGACAATTCCAGTATCAAACACTATGATGGAAAAGGGTAGGTCTATGCTAAGAACTCAGTTGTGCAGGTATATTTAAAAGGGTATATTTATGAAAGCAATGCAGAGTACCATACTAAGGGCACAATACCAATGGCAGAAACCTGACTTCATAACCACTCCACAGTAGAAACATATTTCAATTAAAATTCGATTAGAGGTTGCTCAATTGGAGATTAGATAGCTCATATCACTGTCATTCCTCTGGCGTTGTTGTTGTTGCACAATCCGCCGAAAACAAGGCCACACATCACAAGATCCCAGTCTTATCCCAGTCTTATCCCGTTCTTAACTAGTGTCCTGGCTGATACCCTGCTGAGACTGGGATTAGGCTGCTTGATGTTGGGAGAATGCTAGTGAACTGTCCTGTCCTTTCCCATATCCTAGAAGCAAATAGCGGACCCCCAAGTCAAGGTCTGTTACTTCATTATCAAATCGGGGAGCCCCCCTCAATGCAACAAATGTCAAACTTTGGGGCTGGGGGGTCTCTAAATAATGCTACTTGAGCCATTCTCCTATTTGTTTAAAAATGCAATGTTGTGGCCTACTGCTACAGTGGTAAATATTCAAATAATAGCTTAATCCCGAATTAAACAAACACCCCCACCTCTGTGTCATGGTTTTAACAAATTATAATAATGTGGCTGCATTTGTCATCCTGGGACAGTCTTGTATTCAGCCCTGACTTTTCTTTCTACAAAAAAAAAGGTAATTTTGTCATGAAAAGGCATCAATGAGTTCAGGCTACAAGAGTGTAAACCTAATGACAATCGCAGCATGTCATTACACTTGTTGGTGTTTTGTAACAGATGTCTCTTTCCATATGTCAAATGGGTGCACGGTGCAACTGTTTGGATGCTGAAATCATCTTCGAGTGGACGAACAAAAAATATATAGAGACCCCCCGAATGTCACGGTATAATTTGAACTCTGTTTTAACCTGGGTATTATGGACACAATCTCAAAGGTTTGTTTAATTTAGCTATTTCAAGAAGTTAGTCATTTAGCTATTTCTTGATGCTGGTATTAACGTTATATAGATCATAAAAGATCAGATGCGTAACACCCTTATTATTGAAATGTCCAGTACTCATGAAGCATACTATCCAAGGCTCTGAATGTCTCATTTGTTCTCGTGACCGGCTGAGACACCCGACACTCTGACACCACACATAGAGGCATGAGAAATATGCCGACACTGAATACTGGATCCCCCTTGACAAACACGCACACACGCATAAACACACACGCCAAAGCTGATCAAAAAGCCATCACATGAAACCAAAAGGGTGGGACATGCATGACATTGCTGGGGACCACACCGTATAGTGGGAAAAATGTCAAGTGCCTCCTACCTATAAGTAGAAGGGTATTGAGGGGATAGGGTGGTGCAGGGATATGCAAAACCGTGGAAATAATTCCAAGAGTGCCATAGCAATGCACCACAGTCTGAGAGGCCGGTCACTAAACCAAAAGGTTGGAAATCATTGAGCATGCCGCAAGCTAAAACATATCTAATAGAGAACGTATCATCTTGAATCCATGTGGGGTATCCATGTATCCATGACATTATGTCATGCCAATGTAGAAGTGGGTTCAAAGCAGACAAAGTAAAGCCACTGATGTCTACGAAGTGATGTAGTCTGGTTGAGATCTCTGATCTGTCCCCTGTCAGTGCCTCACACGCCAACATTGACCCAATCTCCTTCTGTCTGCAGACTCTGACAGAGAATTGGAAGAAAGTCATGTATTTACGCAGGCCAGAGACCCAGCCGTGAGTAGCCACTATCTGGCTTTCACTTGTTCCGGTGCTATGTACCATATATGAAGTGGTGTCCCGCAGTGCTGTTTACTCACCTGTTGAACTTGGTATCTCCTCTACTGAGCCAGGTGAAGGACAAAAGGTGGTCTCCCCCTTCGGACAGGCCTCCCACCGCCCCCCACGCCAACCCTCACCACAGTGCCTCCCCAGAGGACCAAGAGAGCCCAGAGAGAGTGGTGAGTGGAGACTGTTTGGATACCCTAACACACTCAAGCCAGGGAAGGATAGGAAATGGTGAACTTTAATGTCCCCGAGGGGAAATCTGTCTCAGACACACAGTACTGATGTATACACAAAATAGTCACTGTACATTACACACTCAACATAATAGATGCATTGGATGTTACCCCTGTCATGCACATTGTACACTTCACATATAGCCACATATATAATACATATTGCACATTTCCCTTACATTCTGTCAGTGGCGTACTAATCCGGCTCACTTTATGATAGACATGGGAATGAAGGAGAGCTTAGACCTGTTCAGTTTACATGAAGGACCCCATAGCGTCTGAGGGGAGGAGCTGACACTCGGAATTAAGTACATGGGAGGGGTCTAAATATAAATTAGGAAAGCAAACAATACACTGTGTGTTTATGGACATGCACTCGCTGGCGTATAAAATGTTCACGTCACTCGTATATCCTTTTTAAATTTTATTTTAAAGGTTGAAGCATTTCAGAATTGACAACGGTATTATGCATTATAATAACGTTTATGACATATCCTCTAGTCCCCAACGCCTGGTGTGCTAACACAAGATGTCAATTGTTGTTGCCACTGTGCCCTGCCGCCTACTGTATGAAAACAGTGGGATCTCTGCAGAGCTTGGCCTAATGAATGGTTGTTTAGGTTGAGAGAAGCGACCGGGAGAGAGAATGACTTCAGCAGGTTTTGACTGTGTCATTGTACTTCAGTCAGTGAGGTTGGGGTCAGCGCTGCAGCTAACACAACGCTTATAGAGTATGTCCAAGCCCATGTGATCAGAGAAATAATGTCTCTAATCTCAGAATGAGTGTGGCTATAATGAAGGTATTCTGTCAATCCCCAATAGGTATTTTCTCTCCATATCCCATAGTATTCATAGGCTAATTTAATTGGTACACACACACACACACACACACACACACACACACACACACACACACACACACACACACACACACACACACACACACACACACACACACACACACACACACACACACACACACACACACACACACACACACACACACACACACACACACACACACACACACACACACATCAAGCTCATTGGGGCTCAATCCCCTAAGCTTACCTGCCAAATACTTTTATCCAAAGGACTTACAGTTAACACACAATAACCTATATTGTGTGTGGCCCATGCTGGATTTGAACCCATGACGGAACTATTATCATTACTATCACGGTCCAATCAACTGAGCCATCAACACAGATACAATGTTTCCTTCCTTTTAGGTTCAGAAAGAGAAACTGCATGCAGAGCTGAAGCAGGTGCTGAGTCTGAAGAGAAGCCACCTGAAAGAGACGTCTCATTTGGCCCAAGCAGAGATGGATTCTTCAACAGATGCCCAAGCAGTGGTAAAGAGCCAAGACAAAACTAGTACACATGAAACAGTAACCACGTTGTTTGGTGACATCGCTGTCGATTTTTACACATGCCTAGAAAACACTCAGAATCGCGTGCTATTCTAAGGTTTACGATTGAAGACAAGAGACTTGTGAGGAAACCCTCTCCTCTGGTGTGTCTTTACAGGAGGAAACTGCATCTGAGGTGGTGGAGGTTGTGCTGGAGACAGAGGCTGAGGCTGGAGCCAGCGGCTACAGTGTCACAGGTGGAGGGGAGCGAGGCCTCTTCATTAAGGACGTCCTTAAAGACTCCACTGCAGCAAAGCATCTAAGCCTCCAGCAAGGTAACTGGACGGGGAGATTAGAGTTGCATGAATATAAAGCTATGAGACACAGCTGAGGTAAATTAGTTGTGGAATAGTTTAATAGATAGAAATAGAAATGAGAAGGTCAAACAGTAAGCTATTAAAACATATCATTCATTCCATACTAGAAATAACTGAAAATGATGAAACCATCTTGTTTCTCCCCATCAGCATCCCTTTCGTGTGTCACTTCCATTAAGTGTATTGTGTAATTTATTGTAAGTAATGTCATTGATCAATCACCTTGTTTTGACGTGCAAACTGTACATTATCTTGTGCAAATTAAACGGAAACATCCAAAAATGCCATGCCCTTTCATATCCTCCCTTTGATTGTCAAAAGCAAACCACAACTATGAGACTTCAATATTTCCCCCAGTTCCCTTTATCTCATATTCACTTTTGTCTGGTTGATTGGTGTCCTTGCAGGAGATCAGTTGCTCAGTGCAAGAGTCTACTTTGACAATGTGAAGTATGAGGATGCCCTGAAGATCTTGCAGTGTGCAGAGCCTTATAAAGTCTCCTTTTTCCTGAAGAGGACCATCGCCGGAGCTGATGTCACCATGCACCCTGGCACCACCAGCTTGGAACTGAAAGGACCCAAAACCAAGATGCAGAAAATGGTACGGCTATGATCGTATTTGTAATTGCCATTTTGATAATGAGATATACAACTGGGTATTCCAGATTCATCAGCTTCATGTCCACCTAACTGATACTTGCATCTCTGTTGCAGAGTGTCAAGAGCATCAAACCTTTCAAAGCGAAGAAAAAGAAGGGAGGACGTTTTGGATTGAAAAGGCTGAAGGAAAACAAGAAAGGGAGTACTGGAGCAGAGTTAGAGATGGAGGGATCCCCTTCCAAGGTGGAGCTCAACCCCATTGACGTGGAGTTTGCCTTCCCCAAGTTCAAGCTGGGGAAGGATGGGAAGGCAGAGGGAGCTGAGCAGCATGGAGGAGTGGTCACCACTGGCAGGAAGAAGAGGACGATAACGTGTTCCAGGATGAAAGCAAATGGTGCTGAGGCGGCTACAGGAGAAGTTGACATAACAGAACCAGCGGGACAGGCTGACGTCTCCCTGCCAGACGTGCCTGGAGCTAAGGTCAAAGTCAAAGGAAAGGGCCACAGGTTCGGAATTCATTTCCCTAAAACAAAAAAGACTAAATCGGACACTGCCTTGTCTGGAGGGTCCCTGGACCTGAAACCTCCTGGTGTCAAATTCACACCACCCTCAGTGGAATTCAGTTTGCCATCTGGAAACAAGGACGTTGACCTACAGAAACGAGAAGTGAAAGTCAAGGAGGGGTCAAAATTGATGCACAGAGAGGTAGAGCTTTCATTAGGACTTCCCTCAGCCTGTCACTCTGATGAAATTGATGGTGAGATAAAAGAAAAAGGTTTAGCTGAAGGAGTTGAAGGGTCAACAGGCCTGCCTAGCATTAAAATGCCAGTTATTGACATCTTTGCACCCAACATAGATCTGCAGCTGGACACCCGGCGTACAGTACCAGACGAGATAGAGGGACCCTTTTTTAAAGGGCCAAATATATCCATGCCCAAAACTGACATCGCATTACCAAAGATTGGATCGTCTAACATGGATATTGAAGGTCCAGAAAAGGGTGGAAAAATTTGCCTGCCAATTGTTGACATTTCACTGCCAAAGATGATACCAGCAGAAGCAAACGTTGATGTGGAAGGACACATTGGAAAAGGAGGCAAGTTCAAAACGCCAACTTTCGATGTTTCTCTTCCAAAATTCAAGTCTCCAGCGGAGCATACGAATATAGAGGGGCCTGAAGTCAAAGGGGAGTTCAACATGCCAAAAGTTGACCTATTATGCCCAAAAGGCAAAGCAGAGGGAAAGGTGGACATTGAAGGATACTTAGGAAAAGGAGGTCAATTTCAGATGCCCACATTTGACATTTCTCTACCAAAAATGAAGTCATCAGAGAGAGAAAGGAATGTAGAAGGACCTGAAGTGAAGGGTGGCAAAATGAAAATGCCCTCTATTGACATATCTCTCCCTGAAGGAAAAACAGAGGGGAATATTAACATTGAGGGACATTCTGGAAAAGGAGGCAAGTTCAAAATGACCTCATGTGACATTTCTCCTCCTAAAATGAAGGGTGACGCCAGTTTAGAGGGACCTGAATTGAAAGGGGGAAAGTTTGAAATGCCCTCACTTGATATTTCCCTTGCCAAAGGAAAAACAGAGGGTGAAGTCAACATTGATGCAAATGTAGGAAAAGAAGGAAAGTTCTCTCTTCCAAAAATAAGGTTACCAAAGGGTGACATGAAAATAGAAGGATCTGATGTGAAAGGCATCACATTTCCTATGCCCACTATAGATTGTTCACTTCCAGCAGGAACAACAGAAGGTGACATGAGCGTCGAAGGAGATGCATCTAATGGAGGAAAGTCTCACATGCCTTCATTTGATATTTCTGCTCCAAGAGTAAAGTTACCAGATGGTAAAGCCAAAGTAGAAGGACCTGAAATTAAAGGTGGAAAGGTTGAGATGCCAAAAATGGATGTTTCCCTTCCAAAAGGCAAAACAGCAGGAGAAGTTAACATTGAAGGCCATGTCAGTAAAGGGGGCAGGTTTAAGATGCCCACATTCGGCATTTCTTTCCCAAAATTGAAGTCACCAGAGGGTAAGGTCAACACAGAGGGACCTGAAGTCAAAGGAGGGAAGTTTAAAATGCCTACAATTGGCATTTCACTACCAAAAGGAAAATCGGAAGGTGACATCAATGTTGAAGGAGGTTCTGAAGCAGGAGGCAAATTTCATATGCCCACATGTGACATTTCTCCTCCAAAAATGAAGTCACCCGATGCAGATACCAGTTTAGAAGGACCAGAAGTCAAAGGAGGGAAGTGTCACATGCCAACAATTGACCTTTCCCTTCCCAAGGGAAAGGGAGCAATTGACACTGAAGGACATTCTGGAAAAGGAGGCAAGTTCCAAATGCCAGCATTCGATATATCACTTCCAAAAATGAAGACACCAGATGGTGAAGTCAGCCTAGAAGTCCCTGAAGTCAAAGGGGGGAACATTAATATGCCAACGATGAACATTTCTCTTCCAAAAGGAAAAATGGAGGGTGAAGCTAAGGGACATGCAAGCAAAGGGGGAAAACTTCACATGCCCTCAATTGACATTTCCCTTCCAAAAATGAAGTTGCCTGAAGGTGAAGTCAAAGTAGAAGGCCCCGAAGCCAAAGGTGGAAACATTGAAATGCCATCGACTGATATTTCACTTCCCAAAGGAAAGATGGAGGGGGAAATTGACATTGAAGGACATTCTGGAAAAGGAGGAAGATTTCATATGCCTACATTTGATGTTTCCCTTCCAAAAATGAAGTCACTAGAACCAGATGTCAGTTTAGCAGGACCGGACACCAAAGGAGGGAAGTTTCATATGCCAACAATGGACTTTTCCCTTCCCAAGGAAAAGGGTGAGATTGACACTCAAGGACATTCTGGAAAAGGAGGCAAGTTCCAAATGCCAGCATTGGATATATCACATCCAAAAATGAAGACACCAGAAGGAGAAGTCAGCCTAGAAGGCCCTGATGTGAAAGGTGGAAAGTTTAAAATGCCAAAGATTGATATTTCACTTCCAAAAGGAAAAACAGAAGGGGGAATCGACATTGAAGGACATTTGGGGGGAAAAGGAAAGTTTCACATGCCCACATGCGACATGTCTTTGCCAAAAATGAAGTCAAATGATGGTGACATGAAATTAGAGGGGCCAGAAGTGAAAGGCAGTAAAATACATATGCCTAAAATTGACAATTCTCTTCCAAAGGGGAAGGCAGAATGTGATATTCAGGTTGACGGGCATGGTGGTAAAGGTGGAAAGTTCCAGATGCCCTCAATTGACATTTCTCTTCCAAAAATGAAGTTGCTCGAGGGTGAAGTCAAAGTAGAAGGCCCTGAAGCCAAAGATGGAAAGTTTGAAATTCCAACAAATTATATTTCACTCCAAAAAGGAAATGCAGAGGGAGAAATTGACATGGAAGGACATTCCGGAAAAGGAGGAAAGTTTCATATGCCAAAGTTTGATGTATCGCTACCAAAAATGAAGATCCCAGAGGGTGACATCAAACTAGAGGGACCAGAAGGGAAAGGCAACAAAATACAGTTACCTAACATTGACATTTCTCTTCCTAAAGGGAAAACTGAAGGAGATATTGAGGTTGAGGGGCATGGTGGCAAAGGGGGCAAGTTTCACATGCCCTCAATTGACATTTCCCTTCCAAAAATGAAGTTGCCTGAAGGTGAAGTCAAAGTAGAAGGCCCCGAAGCCAAAGGTGGAAACATTGAAATGCCACCGATTGATATTTCACTTCCCAAAGGAAAGATGGAGGGGGGAATTGATATTGAAGTTCATTCTGGAAAAGGAGGAAGATTTCATATGCCTACAGTTGACGTTTCCCTTCCAAAAATGAAGTCACTAGAACCAGATGTCAGTTTAGAAGGACCGGACGTCAAAGGAGGGAAGTTTGAAATGCCAAAGATTGATATTTTACTTCCAAAAGGAAAAACAGAGGGAGAAACTGACATTGAAGAACATTCTGGAAATGGAGGAAAGTTTCATATGACCTCATTTGATGTGTCACTACCAAAGATGAAGCACCCAGTGGGTGATGTCAAAGAAGGCCTTGAAGTCAAAGGGGGGAAGTTTAAAATGCCCAAAATTGAAGCAGAGGTTAGGAGTGGAGTCAAGTTACCAACTGTTAAACTGCCAAAAGTAGACGTATCTGCACCAAAGGTTGACTTCGACTCTGGGCTGTCAAAATCTGAAGGAGATGATAGGGAAGAGACGGAGCTACAAAAAGCAGAGGGTGAAAGGCCATCCTCTGGGTCAAGTTCTGACATGCCAGATATCTCTCTCAAAATGCCAAGATTTTCTCTCCCTAAATTTGGTGGAAAGTCTAGTGGAGATGTAAGCCTAGAAGGATATGGCACAGAGGATGATATTGATATTAGCCCCCCACGAGCGGATGGTGAGGGCAGACCAGCATCAGCAGAAATACGCGGAGAGGGAAAAATAGAAGGTAAACTAAAGAAGCCCAAAATGAAAATGCCAATGTTTGGAATATCTAAGAAAGATGTATCAAAAGCCAGCCCTGATGTGGAAATCAAGACAGAAAAAGGGAAAGTGGACATTCCAAAGCCAGGAATCAGTGTAGAACATCCAGAGGACAAAGCAAATAGAAAATATAGACTAAAATTCCCAAAGTTTAAGAAGTCATCTCCTAAAGGTAAACTACCAGAGGGAGAAATAGATGTCTCAATGGATAGTGGAATGGAAGGGAAAGGTGGCATTCATGCACCCGATGATACAAACAAAATGCCAAAGTTCTCCATGCCAGGGTTTGGCTCACAGGAGATAGACTTTGACAGTAGTGGACCCAGTGCTGAACTAGATGTCACAGGAAAGGTACAAATACCATCAGTGGAGATATCCCTGCCAGCTGCCAAGAAATATGAGCAAGAAGTGTTACTCCCAAAGGCTGAGGTGGATGTGTCTGAGGCTGACATCAGAGGTTATGAAGGAAACCTGAAAATCCCTAAAATGCCAACTATTGATGTATCAGCACTCAAAATTGACCTTGATGTAACTCTGCCTAAAATCAAGCATGAAACAAAAATTGAGGGGGATGGAGGCAAATTTAAGATGCCAAACATCAAAATGCCTGATATAGATTTATCACTTCCTAAAGAGAAAACTGGGAACATTGATGCATCCAAGGTTGAAATTGAGGGAAGGGGTGGAAAATTCAAGATGCCTGTCATTAAAATGCCAAAGGTTGACATATCACTTCCAATAGGAAGACATAGAGCAATGGATGTATCCACAGTGGACATTGAAGGAGAAGGTGTAAAATTCAAGATGCCACATATGGAAATGCCAAATGTTGATATATCACTTACCAAAGGAAAAAGTGGAGGGATTGAAGGGCCAGAGATGGAAATTGAAGGAGGGGGCGGAAATGTCAAAATGCCACATATGAAAATGCCTGTGGTAGACTTATCACATCCGAAGGGAAAGTCTGGAGACAAAAGTGCACCAGAAATTGAAATGGAAGGAGAAGGAGGAACATTCAAGATGCCACATATAAAAATGCCAAATATTGATTTATCACTTCCAAAGGGAAAAAGTGGAGAGATTGAAGGACCAGAGGTGGAAATTGAAGGAGAGGGTGGAAAATCCAAGATGCCACATATGAAAATGCCAAATATTGATGTATCAATTCCAAAAGGAAAAAGTGGAGAGGTTGAAGGACCAGAGGTGGAAATTGAAGGAGAGGGTGGAAAATTCAAGATGCCACATATGAAAATGCCAAATATTCATATATCACTTCTAAAAGGAAAAACTGGTGATGTTAATGTAACTGAATCGGAAATTGAGGGAGATGGAGGAAAATCCAAGATGCCACATATGAAAATGCCAAATGTTGATATATCACTTTCAAGAGGGAAAACTGGAGAGATTGAAGCACCAGAGATGGAAATTCAGTCAGAGGGAGGAAAGTTCAAAATGCCAAAGGTAGATATATCACTTCCGAAAGGAAAGTATGGAGAAATTCGAGCACCAGAAATGGAAGTCAAAGGAGGAAATTTCAAGATGCCACATATGAAAATGCCAAATATTGCCATATCACTTCCAAAAGGAAAAAGTGGAGATGTTAATGCACCTGAATTGGAAATGGATGGTGAGGGTGGAAGATATAAGATGCCAGAAATCAAACTGTCAAATATAGATATTACAATGCCAAAGGGAAATTCTGGTGACATTGATGCTGAAATCAAACAGCCCAATGCTGAGGCAGAAGGAAATATAAAAATGCCTTTGATTGGTTTACCAACGTTTACAACTCCCGACCTTGATTTGGACATGAATGTTGGAAACCCCAACCATGGAGCTGAGGTTCATGGGAAAAGTTCAGACAAAACTGGTTCACATTCTGAGGGAGACCATAAGACGAAAATCAAAATGCCAACAATAGACATAGAGTGCCCAAAAGAAGATATGGAGCTGGATATAGGCTTCCATAAAGCTGAGGGAAAGAAGGACAGAAAAATAATAGAGTTGCCTGACTTAGACCTTAAAACTTCTGGTACCAAAGGTAAGGGGCCAAAAGTCAAAAGCACCAAATTCAAAATTGGATTGCCAAAAATGAAGAACACTGGAGATCAAGCATTAGATGCAACCACAAAGAAGACTGGGAAAGAGAATGAAGGGGCCAGTGGTAGATTTATGATTAAGAAGACAAAGCTTGGCAAAGGTGCAGATGTGGCGGCAGATGCGAAGGCAGTTGGTTCTGTGTTGCCAAACATCTCCTTCCCAGATGTGGGCTTCTCAGTATCCAAAGGAGCCAGCCAAGAGGATGAAGGTCATGGTCCAGAGATGAGTGCTAAATTGCCAAAATTCAAACTCCCTAATGTGGAGATCTCAGGTCCTTCAATGATTGGCCAAGGAGGAGCACAAATCAACAGCGGACAACAAGAAAACAAAGATGGTATCAAGTTTCAAATGCCAAAGGTTACTCTACCGTCTGTGGGGCTGAAGAGCAAACAAGGCTCTGCCGAGCCCACTGGCACAGATGCCGGCACAGAGAATGGATTCACATTACCTAATCTTGGAATCAAAGTCCTCAAAATACCAGATATAGACTTTGATATTGGAGCATCTCAAGCTGAGGACCAAGGGGCAGAAACAAGTACAAGACAAAAAATCAAAATACCCAAGTTCGGGGTGGCTTTACCTGCTATGTCTTCACCTGAAGCTAGAGTACATTTGAAGGACCCAGAGGTTGAGTATGAAGGACCTAAAATGCCCAAAGTTAAAAAAGCTGTATTTGTTTTGGTGAATCCCCAAACAGACCACTCCACTATGTCCACTATGTGTGAAGCAAGTGTCGAGTCTGGAGAGGCTAAAATCAGAATGCCAAAGATCAAAATGAAGCCATCGTTTGGAAAGTCAGGATCCAAGGAAAAGAGTGTTGCTTTGAGCATTGAAGGAGACGTGGATAGAGATGACAAGTCAAAGGGAGCAAAGCAAAAGATTCCCAAAGTCACCTTCTCTCCAGGCAAAACAGGTTCATTTGATGTAACCCTAAAAGGTGAGGGGTCTAGTTCCAGCCTCAATGGTGAGAAGGTTTCAACATTCCAGAACGGATCCAAGGAGGATAAAGCTAAGTTTGTGAAGCTCAAGCTTCCAAAGATAGAGTTCTCATCGCCATACTCAAAAATAGGCAGAGGAGAAGAGGACCTTGAAATGAGTGCTAAGCTTGTCAAAGAGTCCTCGGGAACTGACGGAGAAACCAAGAGGAAGAAAGTGAAATCAGGCAAAATGTCCTTCCCGGGATTTAAGAAGAAGACATCAAAAGGAGAGGAGGAAACTCAAGACAGTGTGGTGTCCTCATCCGCCAGGACAGAAATGCTAGATCAGGATAGTTCAGAATCAACAACGGCCATGGTCTCCATTGGCTTTGTTCCAGGGAAGTCTAGGGGGCAGGCAGAGGCTGAGAGCAACAAGAAGGAGATGGAAGGAAAGCAGTCAACCTGGTTCAAGTCCCCCAAATTCAACCTGAAACCCAACTCAACAGGAATTCTCCTCATTACACCAGAAGGTTCTCCCCAGGGCAGCAGATCCTCGCTCCAATGCCAGGGTGTAGATGAAACTGCAGGTAACTTCCGGCTCCAGATGCCAAGCACGGGGTTCTCCACGCAGGAGGTGTCTGAGGAGAATGTTACCACAACAAAGGAGGGAACCGTAACTGTGGTGACAAAGACGACAAAAAATACGGTAACAGAGTCCAGAACTGGTCAAACCCACACATCGCTATCCCATTGTAATCACTGAAGAGATGTGAGAGTAATATATTTTCCCTCTGTCCTGATGTGACGACTGTTTTTTGTAAATGTTCCTCCATGTTTTCTTTCTATTTCAGTCTTTATCGTCTTTGATCATTTGAGTGGTTTAAATCTGAATGTCAATTCATTGTGTATTGTTGTTGATATCTTTTTTTTAATGCAAAAATACCACACATTTTAATTTCCCAAAGGAAATGTCTATTTTCCAACGCCTTCCCATTTGATATACCAACATTTACTTGATGATTGTAGAATTAGACTGACAAAGAACACAAACCAATTTACTAAAGCAATTTGTATGTAAATACATTGACATGTTGCCTGCTTACTTCATGAAATATGTAATTATTTTCATATTACCGATGATTGGAATAGTATTAAGGATAGTAGTGATTTGTGTTAATGTAACTGAGGCTTGAGGATGGTGTGAGATTTGTAGTTTAATCATTTACTTACTTCAGCTTGTTTTTTCTTCTTGATATATGAAGATTTTTTGTAATTATACCATACATTGAAATGTAAGTTTTAAAGGCTTCTACAATGCAATCCATTTCAACACTCTCTATGAGAATCAAGCTAAGTAGACAAAATCTAAAAGAATAGGAAACTATCATCTGATATTAAGCCATGGTTTAAAGAAACAGATTGAAATGTTTCAAAATGAATGCAAAACCTCTTGGACAAAACAATGTCTCAATGTCTCCATTTTCCTTTTCTTGTTTGGTGAGTTAGAAGGTAGGAATTCAATGTGTGTGCTCTACTGCACGGGAAGAGTCCCAGCAATCATCTGTCAAACAAGTTTACAAAGTTTTCCTTAACCAGATTTAACGCCTGTTGGAGCTGAAAATTTGAAATAACCATCTAGAATGGTGCATGACAAGGAGAGAACATGTACATGACCAGATAACACAGTTTAACAGTGTTTATACGTATAGAGAGATTTTTTTACAAATACCTTTGTGCTTATGTTTTCAGTGCTTATGGTTTCACAATAAGCAGTTTTCAAAGCAATGTGTTATCAAAGTGGCATTATCAATAATGTTGTTAAGAGATCATATTATTAATAAACCTAATATAAAAAAATAAGTTGTATCGTCTTCCAAATGATTCTCTTTCTAGGCGAACAGCACCCTCTCCTGTCAAATACAGCAGACATTTCAAACATACTTCCTCGCCTTATCACAACATAGTCGTGGGCCTTTTATCAATTCCAATTGTCCTGCATCCTCTCTCCTCTGTCCCCTTCTCGCCTCCTTTTGAAAAAGGTCAAATTTATTTGAGGAGAGGCGGCGAGGAGAGTAAACATGGATGGAAATGTGCTTGCATGAAATAGACGTAACATAGTAAACGTAAATCCGGGACACTTAAATTAGTACCGAATACAGGTAAAGTCTACACCTGTATTCACTGAAGTAGCGTGCTCCGGCTATCTTGTGTGTGATGTCATGCAGCAGCATCATGCCGTGGGGATGTTTTTCAGCGGCAGGGACTGGGAGACTATTCAGGATCGAGGGAAAAATGAATGGAGCAAAGTACAGAGAGATCCTTGATGGAAACCTGCTCCAGAGCGCTCAGGACCTCAGACTGGGGCAAATGTTCACCTTCCAACAGGACAACAACCCTAAGCACACAGCCAATACAACGCGGGGGTGGTTTTGGGACAAGTCTCTGAATGTCCTTGAGTGGCCCAGCAAGAGCCTGGACTTGAACCCGATCTAAAATCTCTGAAGATAACTGAAAATAGCTGTGTAGCAACGCTTCCCATCCAACCTGACAAAGCTTGAGAGGATCTGCATAGAAGAATGGAAGAAACTTCCCAAATACAGGTGTGCCAAGCTTGTAGCGTCATACCCAAGAAGTCTCGAGGCTGTTATCGCTGCCAAAGGTGTTTCAACAAAGTACTGAGTAAAGGGTCTGAATACTTATATAAATGTGATATTTCATTTAAAAAATAAATAAACAAACATTTCTAAAAACACTTTTTGCTTTGTCATTGTGGGTAATTGTGTGTAGTTGATGAGGGGAAAAAACAATTTAATACATTTTAGAATAAGACTCTAACCTAACCTACTACCATACCCCATATCAAAGGCACTTAAATATTTTGTCTTGCCCATTCATCCTCTGTATGGCACACTGTTAAGAGAATTATGTTCTCAATGTTCATAAACTGAACTTCAATTAAACTACTCAGTCTGTTACCAAGAATCGGTAAGGTTCTTGTTGAAATGAAACAGACAGAGACCAGTCTACAATAGTCAGCAACGTTTATTTACGAGAGCTCTGACCATCCTTACATGTACATTGGTTTATATACCTCTCATTTCATCATAACTGTCCCTCCTCCTCTAAGACAATGACAATATAGTTTACAAGTCTTCATACATTGCTTAGCACATCCTGCAACATGTTACACAATCTACTGCAAGCCCAAGGTTTCTCCCCTCCCTAGGTGGGGAGACTTCCTTCCCTGTTATCAGTTTCACAGTGGTCACAAGTTGTCTGCCACAGTTCCTTGCCGGCTAACAGTCCCTCTTTCTTATGGACAAACATGATTTATCATTATACAGAGACAGGGTAGAATTCTGTTAGTTATTGTTCTACGTTAAATGTATACATCATTTAGTCATTATTCATAAAATTCATAACACACACATACACAATCCATGTCTCAAAAATCCTTCTTGAACCTGTCTCCTGCCCTTCAGCTACTCTGATTTAAGTTGATTTAACAAGTGATATCAATAAGGGATCATAGCGTTCACCTGGATTCATCTGGTTAGTCTGTCATAATGTTTTTTTACACTCAGTGGCCTACTTATCCCAAAACATCATTTTCAAATCCCTGTTTTGTGTTGTATATTAGGCCTAAATTAATATCATCAGTGGTGAAAAAAGTACCCAATTGTCATACGTGAGTAAAAGTTAAGATACCTTAGTAGAAAATGACTCAAGCAAAAGCAAAGTCACCCAGTAAAATACTACTTGAGTAAAAGTCTAAGTATTTGGTTTTAAATTTACTTAAGTATCAAAAGTAAATGTAATTGCAAAAATATACATTAGTATCAAAAGTAAAAGTGTAAATAATTTCAAAATGCTTATATTAAGAAAACCAGACAGTACACTTTCCTTGTTTTTATTTAATTTACGGATAGCCAGGGGCACACACCAACACTCAGACATAATTTACAAATGAAGCATTTGTGTTTCGTGAGTCTGTCAGATCAGAGGCAGTAGGGTAGACCAGGGATGGTCTCTTGATAAGTGTGTGAATTTGACCATTTTTCTGTCCTGCTAAGCATTCAAAATGTAGCAAGTACTTTTGTGTGTCGGGGAAAGTGTATGGAGTAAAAAGTACATTATTTTCTTTAGGAATGTTGTGAAGTAGAAGTAAAAGTAAAAGTTGTCAAAAAATATAAATATTAAAGTACATATACCCCCCAAAACTACTTTAGTAATAGTTGAAAGTATTTTTACTTTAGTACTTTACACCAGTGAATAGTATGTGCCATAACAAGCATGCTCCACAATCACACTATTTCCAGGGCTTACATTAGTTATTAGTGCATAGGCATACATCCTAATGCAATATCACGTGCTTATGTACAATTATATTCAAGTCTAGTCTCGGCTGGAATCGTAACCATCATCACGTGTCGCTATTGTGTCTCCTCGATTTTATGCCGCGTTCAAGTGCTAGTCGTAACAAGGAAACTCGGACATTTCGACTTGCTAACTGGTTGAACATTTCCGAGTTTGCGACTTGCTCGAACTGGTTGTAGTTATTCATGATACTGCATTAGTTCCGACCAGAAAGAGACGCGGAATACCTCAAGAGTGGGCTACAGTGATGATGCGATGCTGCGTAGGCTACGTGTGAGTGGGATGCAAGTAGCTTGCCGCCGACATTCTCGTTGCTGGGTGCACGCACTGTAGGCTACTGCGGTAAGGATGCGTCTGCTGACTGGCTCGAATAAGATGAGCAAAGAGGCTCACAGAAAAATATGATTGTATTTTTAAAGCAGCCTTTTGACTTCGATGCAGGTATAGGGGACCTTTTCCACCTTTAAATGTATGTATAGTAGCCTAAATAAACCCTCGTCGGTCGATGCTCATGGAGTCGTGTTCGTGGGAGACGCATAAAATGATCCTACAGACAGACGCGAGTCAAATACGACAATTATGAAATGAAGGTTAACGTCAAGCAGACAACATCCAACAGCAATTAGATGTCTGGCAACGTCTTGCTCGGAGAATCCGAGTATGAAATGGTAAGAGAAGCAAGCAAGGACGATGATGACAATATTGAACTGTGATTGCTATTTAACAGCGTCCTTTAAAATCGAAAAATATTGTGACCGTTTTGGGTACCCTGGTGATAATTTTATTGTCTGAACAGGCACCTTCCTTATTAAATATTCATACTGGTAGGCTTTGAAACAATTGATGCATGTGGAATGACCGTTTGCGCAGCATAGTCTGTTACAACTGTTTCTGGGCTAATCATACATGCATCACCCATATAGCAGCCTACTGTACCCTATTTACAATGGCCTATATGAATTACATTTTTTGTTTGGTCAAGAACCTCCACTTCATAATATATCATGATAATGTCCACTATAACTACACATTTTACATGAACATGAGCACATAAAATACGAACAAATTCACATTTGATTGAGCCCCAAAACACCAATCAAAGTGGGTAGTTAAGATTGTGTGAGAGGATCGATACATGGTTCTCACACAATGCCAGCCATTCAATGTCTCTCGTGGGCTCTAGCAGATATTGATTCGTAGCTTTATTTGA
This sequence comes from Oncorhynchus gorbuscha, assembly GCF_021184085.1. Taxonomy (NCBI): domain Eukaryota; kingdom Metazoa; phylum Chordata; class Actinopteri; order Salmoniformes; family Salmonidae; genus Oncorhynchus; species Oncorhynchus gorbuscha. The sequence goes on along the minus strand of NC_060191.1, from coordinate 37,857,950 downwards.
TTACGAGAGTCTTTGTACAGTAACATCCTTTCCAAAATGAAATGAGGTGTTGTATCGTGTTTTCAATGATATATCTGATCAATGTTTGTTTCTCCTCTAGGTTGTTTAGGTAAACTAAATTGGTTTACATGCCTGACACCCATTGATAGAAGCTGCATATCTGGATGGAGAACACTGTTGACAGCACTGTCACTGAATATTACTCAGAAATACACAGCGCGTCATTACTTTGATGTGTCTATTCTTCATGCGTTGAAGCCTCCTTGTTAAGGTGCATAGACGTTTGAAGATTCCACATTGGCTAGTATTTTATTTATACTATCTTAAATAATCTGAAGGCTGCAACAATGATCCAGCAGAACAATAACAACAACTACCCATGCCTGGAGATGTCTGGCTCCCCCAGGGAGGTGCTGCAGAAGTGCCAAAAAAGCAATCTTTCCTTCACCAGACGCTTGGAGCTTGGGGACATGCCCTTAGTCAAGGGCCTTCGGGCCTGGGCTGCGTGCTCCAAGAACCGCAGGAGGGCAGCACCTCCCCCCAGGTCCCAGGGAACATGCCCCAGGCCTGCAGATGTCTACCCAGTGGGACAGTGGGGCAGGCTGGGTTATGGTCTGGGGCTACCGCTGGACTCCAACTATGCCTCCAACCCCAGACAGACAGGCCTGGGGGCACTGGTGACTGTGGCCACGTTGAAGGCCTCTGAGGGAGGTGGTCAGACTCAGACAAGCTGTCTGTTCCTCAAGACGGAGGGTGGAAGGTGCCTCTACTCTACAGGCAGTCCAAGGCCCTGCACTCAAAGTCTGGTCCCTCAGTCCCCCTCCACGCTGGTGGGTAGCTGGCTGAGGGATAAAGTGGGAGGGGTCAGGGACTCCTCCATGGTGGGGAAAATGGGGGTGCAGGATATGGGAGGGGCCTTGGGGTCATACCAGGTCAAATCGAGGTCAGCCCAGAGGTGGAGAACATCCTGCAAGCCTGTGGTTTCCATCCAGGCGAGAACACTCCGGAACAGGGAGAATGCTGGCGAGCATACCCTGGAAGGGAGCCAGGAAAGCAGGGACAAAGGGGAGTTGCCCAAAGCTGGTCAGGACACTCTGAGTGGAAAACAAGACCGAGGGAGTACTAGAAGCCCCAAATGCAGTCACGCTCAGACCAAGACCTGCACCCAGTGTCACGGGCGGAGAGGAGGGCAGGGGAGCAGCGGGGGTCAGAGGGGAGCTGCCTCTGTATGTGAGCAGGATCATTCGAGCTGCGGTGTGGAGGGGATTAAGGAGAAGGAGGAGGGGAAAGTGCAGGATGGCACTGGTCTCACCCGGTCAAAGCCCTGTGACTCCTCCCTGCCTCCAGACAACGCTGACCCAGAAAACTGCAGCAGTGACGTCGGGGACCGGGGAAAGCCAGACAGCCCACGCGCACAGGAGGGGCTGCATCCTGAAACTTCTCTCAACAAGGAGCACTTCCAGGACAAACTATGGGATAAAGACATACATACTGGAGGCAACGATGTGGCCAGTGGTATCATGAGTCATGTGGAAGACTTTGATGGCATGGTGGGTGCTGCGATTGGGTTTGTGGATCATATCAAGTCTGCAGAGTGTGATTCAGAGAGGCTAAGGGGAACCGGGGAGATAGCTGAGGGGAAGCTGCCCAACAGGTGGATCGAGAGTCAAACTTCAGAGAGCCACTGCTGCTCTGAGAGAAGCTGCCTCGAAGACTGCTCCACTCAACCACCCAGACCAGTAGAGGGCAGCATTTATACTGCTCCTGATGAGACTGGCTATGGTCAGATAAATCAGGAAACTAAATCAGATAGTCAATACAATAAGCTTTGTGAGAAATGTCAGCCAGAAGAAAAAGATCCTGTGGCAGTGGATAACGAAGGTTTACAGGAATCTGTACATGGCCTCTGTGAGGAAGAGGAGATGAGGGGGGAGGAGGGGATCCAGTCAACAGCACCAGACATTTGGGAGCTCTGTGGGGAGCATCGAGAGATACTGCCTGAGGTCAGGAGCACAGATGATGAGGCCAGGCTGGTAAAGGGAGACATCATATCCCAGAGAACTGAGCGAGGGCCTCACTGGGCAACGGAGGAACATGAGTGCGAGGAGACATGTAGGATGGAAGCGAGGTGTTTTTCAGATTTACCAGCTAACCTAACTGAAGAGGCCGTAGTAGGGTGGAGGAAGGCAGGGACTAGGCAGTTTAATTCCCGTTTACAAGGCTCTGCTGTTGCTGGCCCTGCTACCTCTGTCACACACTCGCCACCTAATCTGGCCTCCTCAAGAGCCATGGCAACAAGCCTCCCTGCTCCGAATGAGGGGCAGGCAGACGCTGGAGGTGGGGCTCTGGTGCCTCTGCTACGGAGCCCAGGGGAGCAGGAGTGGAAGAGGGGCCCGGACGAGAGCAAGGTGGCCTCCAACAGGGGGTTCCTGGATGTGGGGCCAGAGGGGGAGGATGACTTTGGGCTTTTCATGCAGGCAGAGGAGCAGCTGCCCTGGGACGACAGCTTCACTGCATCACCCCTAGTGCCTTCTGGGAAAAGTGCGAGTGTTGGTAAGTCCCCAGCCTACGGCACCTCAGAAATGTGACAGGAGCTCTTTTTAAAGACATCCAGACACGACACACGCATAACAGAAACTTCTTATGACTATCACATCCTCCAGTTAGATTATGCAAATGTGACAGAGGCAGCAGTAACAGCAGAACATGAAAAGGCTTTTGAAAACCACAAAGACAAGAAGCTCTGACGTGAACAGTAGCGGTAACTCTCTTTGTTGTGGTTTGCACCAAGCAGCAGCCAGGGCATGTAGACACGTTGCTCCCAACGCCCGAGTGGCGCAGCGGTCTAAGGCACTGCGTCTCAGTGCTAGAGGCGTCACTACAGACCCTGGTTTGATTCCAGGCTGTGTCACAACCGGCCGTGATTGAGAGTCACATAGGGCGGCGCATAATTGGCCCAGCGTCGTCCGGGTTTGGCTGGGGTAGGCCGCCATTGTAAATAAGAATTTGTTCTTAACTAACTTGCCTAGTTAAATAAAGTTGAAATAAAATAAATAATCAGTTATTCTGGTCTGACCTGGATTCTTGAGGGCCCTCTCCTCTCCCAAACTCATGTGAAGGTAGTGCTAGTGCTCTCTGCTTTGGGATGTAAGGCGTGTGAGCCTCAGGACATGGGGTTCCGTGTTTAAAGAGACAGAGACCCAGGCAGGCAGCTCCGCCGTGATTGGGAGAGACCATGCAGGGTGACATCCATCCCAACATCCATCCCCATGTAACCTCCAACATCATGCAAAGACAAAACTCCCCATCATTAGTGTCTAATGGTAATAACACAGGTCGAATCATTGTTGTTGTCATGATTATGTCATATGTCAGTTAAAGCAATGGCAGTGACATTTAACCAAGTGTATAAATCAAAGTTACAAAAATAGTTGTCAGATTATATAAGGTAAAGAAAAAAACTGGTCAACTACCAAAAAAAACACAATTTTATTCGTTGCCCATTCAGGCCATTTGAATGAGGACAGCATGCAAAATAGCCGCCTATTTGGAGCATACACCAGGTCCCTGCACTTTGAGGTCGACTCAGTGCAAGGCATACAGATCATATAGAATCAATAGAATCTAGCTAGTGTCGTAATGATTCATGTCTGATGCCTTCCATGCTGCACTTGAAAACCATTCCATCACCAATGAGTCTACCCATTGGACCTCAGGTTGGACAGACAGCTCATTCCAACAATCAGAGGATGCCTGGACAGCCTTCCCAAAGGATACAGCGGGAGAAGGGCAAGACACAAGAGAACAGTGGTGGCCCACAAATGCTGTGGAGGAGACGAGGGGCAGATTCTCTGCCACGCAAAATGTGGTAGGCCTTTAAATCTCTCCATCTTTCCTCCGAAGTGACTACAAAAGACAAGGAGTCAATTTATTGCAATATTCCTGTAATCTCCAGGAGTACATGGTCCATGGGACTGACTGGAAATGATAGACATACACATTTGTTCTTCATTTTCCATGGTTTCCATCTTTCAGAACAAAGTGTTTGTGGAGGCCTTCCCGACACTGTCTACTCCCCTGTATGATCGTGATGCTGTTCCCACACTCAGCCAGCTCCTCAGAGGCGTCTTGGATCACGAAAGCCTTGCAGAAGATCATGGGTAAGTGGGTCAAGGAACCATAATGATATTTTATTCAAATCCAGCTCAGGGAATGATTTGGAAGTTTGATCCTAAAACCCTACTTCTATTTCCTTTCAGGTCGGATTTTAAATCAGTTAGAAGCATAATCTAGACAGTTTTATAATTCCTGAAATTGGAACGATAAGGAACGTTCTGGACATAGTTGTTATATATTGCCATCTAGTGGAAGAAATTATATGACCTTCAAGATGGCGCCAGAGATAGCCTGAAATGTCACCACCACCGAACAATTGCTCGACAGTTTGAACCCATGACCAGAGATAAGCCGCATATTAGACAATATTTCACGCACTGAATCAGTATTGGTTTAGTGAAAGATTCAGTTTCACAACTATTTAATAGGCTGCGGTGATATTCATAACTGTCGTGCTTACTTCTGCCATTAATTTGCATATCTGCGTTTTTGTCTTGTAGCTTACTCGATGGGTTCCATGACTTGAACAAGATGTTTGGCTTGAAATGTAAGAGGGCAAATGCTGTTTCCCGTGAACCTCTTCTACAGTCGCTACATTTGGGCCAGTGTAACACGGTGAGTATTTACATCTGTAATGCTCGTGTAATGGGCTGTTAAAAGTAATAACAGGCCTCTACTCTGTTTCATATTATGAGGCTGAAATGATACAGCCTTATCTTATGTTATTATACATTTTTTGACATCAGGCTCTATCACCATGACAAATGCTACAAGCATGTTAAACCAAACTGAAGTGCCTATAATCATAGAATGTATAATGGGTCATGCATCATAGTATGACATAGTCATTTGACTGTTCTCTGCACTGGCACTCAGATAACAACTGACTACAGTTCATGTTAAGTTTATGTCAATTTAGAAGAGTTGTCATTTATTCACCTCTGCAGGAAAATATGACTGGGCACAGAGCAGCCAACTACAGTCCCTCTCTTGGCCTCTCCTCGTCCAGTCAGCATGCACAGGCCTGTGGGAAGAGACGTTTATCGTATGTCAACAAGAACATCATGGAATAACCAAAATGTCCACTTTCCCTGACCTTCAACAACACATTTAGCCTTTTTCATGCATGTCCATGCCAAACCACTAATGGGACACAGTCTTCATCTCCATGGGGAGAAATAACTAAACATTTCACAAGATTCAGAACTCGGAGGATGCTCTCCTTGGGCCGACTGGACCACCTGACTATATGGTGATCCTTAACAATGCCCTGTTTTGCTTTGCCTTCGCTGGAGTTAGATCACCGATGCATACCTGTGACAAATTTGATCAAATTAAGCACTAATTGTAATTTTTGTCTCACAGATATTTTTAAAATACATGCAAATGTTTAACATTCTTATAAATCTTATTCTTATGGACTATAGGAAATGTTAAAGTAATTAGTGTTTGCCCGGAGAAGTGGATGTCTATACCCCCCCTCCTTTGTTCACTCCCACCCTCTTTCTCACACACACACTGACATGGACACAAACAACAAACACACACTATCCTCTCCTGTCACGTGATCTGGCCCAAATGTGCCGGTGACAACTCTGGAGCAGAATATACTGTAGGTTTAGCCAACATTGGAGCTCACATTGATCACAGCTCCATTTCTTATTATCATAGTAAATAATGACCATGTTTTCTGAAATGATATCCTTTAAATTGGGGGTGTTTCTGGCTGTCAGAATACAGTCGTTTTGTGCTGGCAAAGAGAAAATGTGTTACTTTACCAGTACACGTTTGTTTTAGATCACAAAAAGCAGTCAAGTCCTATTTAGATTCTATTTGTTTCTCTCTTGATTGTTGTTTGTGGGTAACCCAGGGCAACTCAGTAGGCCTACAGAAAATGTAGTGAATGTTTGTCATTTGTACATAATATGTATTCCTCAAGAAAAATACAGATTTTCTGAGTTGTTCAAATTGATAAAACTAGATAGTCAACTTGTTAATTGATGTAATAAAATGATACGTTGATTACTGTTTTCCATCCTCAAAAGCTTTTGCTAATGTTATGATATACTGTATAGTTTTTGAAGTACCTAAACAGTCATCTTATTTGGGTGTTTGATGCAATACTCACTATAAACCAAAACAGCAAACAACAAAAGAAAGGGGAGAAAATAGTACTCTACGGGCTACACATGTCAGTCAATAAGAATGGTCTATGGCCGCTACAAAAAAGTTTCATGGGTCAAAAGGCAACCACACCGGCAAATCAACACGTACAAGTGACATACTTTGAATTAGCACACAATCAGCTGTAACCACTGTCAAGACTGTGCAACACCTTCAAGTCATTACCTAAGACTGCTAATGAGGAAAACTGACAGAGCAATGCTGTTCTCAGTTCTTTACCCACTCTAACCTTGTGGCCAAGAATGCGCCCTACCAGAATGGCAAATTTGTGACGTCTCTCATGTATGATGATGACAGGTGAGGGGCCCAAAAAAGAGGTCATGTACAAGATTTTGATCTGTGGCCAGGGCCGGATCACCGATCAGTCACGCAGGACAGGTGACCTGGGGCCCATGACCTCGAGGAAATTTGCTTTAAAACTGCACAATGTTCCCTTAGCTTCATGGCAAAATGTGAAGAATAGCACGAGATGAGCTGTAAAACAGCACATTCTTCTCTTTTTCCCATGGCACAATATGTAGAAAAACAGGTAAATAGCTTTAATACTGCAAAAGTACCTCTCAGCCTCACGATGAAATGTAGAATAGCATTATAAAACAGTTGTTTGTGTTGAAATGCAGGAAGTTCGCTGTTTTCCTAAAAAACAAAACATAGGTGCCCCAGGGCACCTAATGCGGTAATCTGGGGCTGTTAGTCGTGCTGAATTGGTTAATAGGAAGTTGCTGAGTCAGATGATCTATTTTCACCAGATATTGTGGCATTGATTGTGCTAAAGTGAAAATATGCAAGTGGCCTTAGATTACCTTTTGGCAAGCTATCAAATAAAGTCAACAGTTTGTTTGCCTAATGCGCCACTGTGCACATTGCCCTGGTATAGTTCAGTGCAAGGTTGGCAAGAAGAAAAACATATCCTGGTGTTGCTATTTTCTTCAGCTGCAGCATGTGATAGGATGGCTCCCCTAATCACGTGTATTAGTTGTACGTAAAAGTACAAGCTCAAGGCGAAACAATCTCTGTCTGCAATAACAACTATATGAAGCCATTATGGACATATGGCTTCCTCTTTAAGGAATACCTAGGATAGGATAAGTAATCCCTCTCACCCCCCTTAAGATTTAGATGCACTATTGTAAAGTGACTGTTCCACTGGATGTCTTAAGGTGAATGCACCAATTTGTAAGTCGCTCTGGATAAGAGCGTCTGCTAAATGACTTAAATGTAAATGTAAACTAGGAGAGCGAGGCAGTACACTCTTAGTTGCTTTTTGGCCCGTCCCATAGGTCTTCACTTTGGTGTTCACAGATCTGAGACTGACTGGATCATTTAGTTTATAGTTTCAACTAGGGATTGTTTGAGCCTTTCCCCTATATTTTCCTTATCCAGTCTTGTAAACACCAAAGAGAAAAGGGTCATGAAAAGGAAATGTGTTGTAGCTCACCTAACTGTTTCTGGTTCAGCTCTTGGACTATGTTCTGGGGTTTATTCAGGTGATTGAAACATCCACATGATTGCAGATAGAAATAGAACGTAAAAGACTACGAACATGCTGTTATCATGAGGAACAGTAGGGAGCAGTGTATTCTCAACATGTTTATTTGCAGAGTTCTAGGCGTTTGAACACATCCTTGTCAAAATTGTAACAGTGGGTTGGAGGACTGCTGACACTTTAAACTTGAGCAGACCGAGTCAGGGAAGTAGGCTACAAAGTCACAGTTTTGGCGGATGACATTGAACGCATAAATATAGAGGAAATGTCTTCGGGGTACAAATCTTGGATACTGCTTTCAGGTTTTATACTGTTCTATGTTTCTTATCTGTTGTTCGGCGCGTTCGTTTTCTCCACCATCGAACGGCCGGTGGAGGACAAACTTAAAAGAGACATACAAGTCCTGAAAGAAGAGTTTCTCAACCAAAGTTGCGTCAATGCAACATCACTTGAAAACTTTTTGGAGAGAGTTTTACAAGCCAATAAGTATGGGATTTCTATCCTTCCGAATTCTTCTGCGAGTTCTAATTGGGACTTGGCTTCCTCTTTGTTCTTCGCCAACACTTTAGTAACGACAGTCGGTAAGTAAATAGCCTATAACGTTAACGTCACTTGTCTTTGTTAGGCCTACGTCGTTTTCGTTTTGTTTCGGCTGGTTTGCATAAGACGAATCCATATAGACATTTCTAAATAATTTAAGTGCTAATATTGCAAGAAACTCAAGGAAACACTGATTGGTTACAGATTACAATTACAGTTGTAACTGGGCATTTCTTTTGTACTCCGTGACCAAAACATGCCACGCATCAATGGGCCCATGTGATTTTTTTTTCAGGTAAATGCCCCAGTGTCAGTGCTTTAAAGGCGTTAAAGCAGGGATGGGTAACTGGTGGTCCTCCTTTTGAAAGCCCTCCGATCCATTTCCACTGACTCAGTCAGGGTCTCAATTTACCGTTGCAATCTAGATTAGTAGACTGACTACACAAGGTGCAATTTCGAATTCAGGAGTTTTACTCTGTCAATCACTGATAGTCAGTCAATTAGCCCATGTCAGCTAACATTTTTTTTAGATTCCTAACTTAGTTTAGCGGCCAGCAATCTAATATTGTTATCATGGTTGAATTACCTAGCGAGGTCCCCCATTGGTTTTCTCACTCAGATATCGTTAAACTGCAAACATTTAGCTTCATGCAATGACTAAATGTGTATAATTGCAGGAAATTAACTCTAAAATAAAGAAAATGTTGGTAAGCAGACCCATGAGCAACTGCAGCCTCTCATTATGAGTTCAAATTTAAGTGCCTTTGAACTGGGTATGGTAGTAGGTGCCAGGCGCACCGGTTTGTGTCAATAACTGCAACGCTGCTGGGTTTTTCGCACTCAAGTTTCCTGTGTATCAAGAATGGAATGGTCCACCACCCAAAGGACATCCAGCCAATTTGACACAACTGTGGGAAGCATTGGAGTCAACATGGGCCAGCATCCCTGTGAAACACTTGACACCTTGTAGAGTCCATTCCTGACAGATTGAGGCTGTTCTGAGGGCAAGGGGTTGGGGTGCAACTCAATATTAGGAAGGTGTTCCTAATGCTTGATATACTCTCTCTGTGTGGTGTGTGTAGTGAAAACAGTAGTGGTCATATAATGGAACCTTGAGGAACACCAAAACTTACCATTGATTTGCCAGTGGACAAACCATCCAGAGACAAACTGATGTCATTCCAACAGATAAGATCTAAACCAGGCAAGAACCTGTCCATGTAGACCAATTAGGGTTTCAAATCTTTCCAGAAGAATGTGGTGATCAATGGTGTCAAAAACAGCATAAAGATCTCGGTGCACAAGGACAGACTCAGAGCCTTCTAATGGTCTGTGGCCATTAGAAAAAACCAGACTGGATGGTTTCTTATGAATTATTTCTTCAGGAAGGCAGTTAGTTGCCGAGCAACAGATTTTTCAAAACATTTTTAGAGGAATGAGAGATTTGATAAAGTCAAATTTATTTTGTACTTTTTTATATATATTATTTGGGGTTAAAGGTTTGGCTTTTTCAGGAGAGGCATTATTACTGCCACTTTTAGTGAGCTTGGTATACATCTGGAGGCTAGGGAGCCGTTTTATTATGTTCAACATAGGAGGGCCAAGCACAGGAAGTAGCTCTTTCAGTAGTTTAGTTGGAATAAGGTTTAGAGGTCATGGCTATTTTTGTGAATGTGTCAAAATGACACAGGATTAAATTGATCTGAGGTCCTGGCTGTTCTGTGCAGACTCGGGACAACTGAGTTTTGGAGAAATACGCAAATACAAAGAGGAGTCTAATTTGTTTTCTAATGATCAGGATGTTTTCCTCTAAGAAGTTCATGAATTCATCACTGCTGAAGTGAAGGCAATCCTCACTTGGGGAAGGAATGCTGCTCTTTAGTTAGCTTTTCAACCGTATCAAAAATAGGGTGATGGAGCAGCAGTGAGGGATTTTCGATATTGCACAGTACTTTCCTAGCTAGTTGGAAGACTTTCAATTTAGTGGAGCGCCATTTCCTTTCCTTTCGTATTTTCTGTATACCAGGGAGCTAGTTTCTTGTGACAATTTAGTTTGTTTTTTAACGGTGCGACTGCGTCTAGGGGATTATGCAAGGCAAATGTTTAAATTGTTGGTTAGCCCTTTAGAGCCCATAGCGGTTGTCAACTGCCTTTAAAAAATATATATACTATAGCGGCTGCAAACGAGTCAAAATAGATGGGATTTGCTTACCAAGACAACATTGAATGTTCCTGAGTGGCGTAGTTACAGTGGATTGTTTTGACTTTCATTTTGTTCAATGATAACCGACTTGTTCCATCACAACTTTAATTTTTCTAAATGGCACAGTACACTAACCTCTGGCAACAGCATGTTATCTGCTATTGTAGTGTGTTTGCTTGTATGGGATCCTAATAATTTCTTAGCTCTAAACTTGCGCTCTGTCTCTTTTTCTCTCATACTTTCTCTCCACCCTCCCCAGGATATGGGCACACTACACCCCTGTCGGACACAGGCAAAGCCTTCTCCATCTTCTATGCCCTGCTGGGAGTGCCCTTCACCATGCTGGTGCTCACCGCCTGCGTCCAGAGGCTCATGCACCTGGTGACCTACGGACCCATCAGCATGTGCCGCCAGAAGATCGGCCTGGAACCTCTCGCCGCCACTGCCATCCACTTCGCCATCCTGCTGCTGGTGGTGGTGCTGGGCTTCTTTGTGGTACCCGCCGTGGTGTTCAGCTACATCGAGGACACCTGGTCCTTCCTGGACGCCATATACTTCTGCTTCATCACGCTGTGTACCATCGGCCTGGGCGACTACGTGCCCGGTGAGAAGCCCGGACAGAATTTCAGGTCGCTGTACAAGATCTCTGTGATGGGTGAGTCATGAACTAATCTGAGTGTATTTGATAACAGGGCAAGGCACCCTGACATGGCTCATGACACAGCTCAGACTAATGTCATATAAAATCCGTGATACTCATTACCCACTCAAATTAAATATTGGTGTTCATGATTTCGAGTTAGAATTGTTTTTCCCCTTTTTTGAATAGGAAACAAGGCAATAACAGTGTGAACAGTGACTGAACGATTGGGTGGAGTTTGCATCAATGTTTTAAACAGAGGGATGTGCATAGGAATAAGTGGACTTGACAATTTTGAGCGCGTGCAGACACTTGAGTGAAGTGGGAGACGCTCGGCCCCAACACCACCTCACATTAGGGAAGCCAGAATGTGACATCTTGTCCAGCACTGAGATAGCTAGGCCCTCTGGTGGAAAATGGTGTTGTGTCTCTGTGAAACCGCAGGAACTTTCACACCTCGGATGTGAGAACTGGCGCTTCCGGAGTGCTCCTCCTCCTCTCAAGTAGTGCACTCCGGTCAAAAGGATCTATAACGTCCAAGGAAGCAATTTTAAGAACTAGTAAATGCTGTTTTGTTTGAGTTTTTAAATGTGCTTATGTAAGATATATTTGAAATAATCATAATTTGAAGATGAGAGGACAGGACACCCTTCATTGTGCTAAATGTCCTGAGCCAACATTTGTGGGCCAAATGTCAGGAGATATTAGTCGGAATGCTGAGACTGCATGAGTCTCCCGATTTAACATGGTTCAGCCGATGAAAGAACATGTATGCACTCCTTATCCCTGTATTGACCCTAGACATGTAATTCTGATACTGACCCTAGACATGTAATTCTGACACTGAAAATATGCAGTACGGTTTATCGTTTGAGTACATTTGTAGAAGTCTGAGGACACCCCCTTGTGGTTTTCAGGAGGAAACTAAAGTGTCGCTCCACTGCCCCCTCCATGTATCCCACAATGTCTGTGATTTGGTTGGTATACTGGATGGGTGAATTTGAATTGGGCTTCTTGTTTTGGGAAGAGTGCAATGTGTGGTGAAATTGCTCTCCTCCTTAAGGGCATGTTGCAGTAGGGAGTCTAGGATACCATACCATCTACCCAACTTGTACTTGGAAGGATTTCATATTGTCTCATGACATTTGTCAGAGTTATGCTCTTAGTTATGGTATAGTTGAATTACTGGAATTACCCTTTTTTTAAATTCTCTCTCAAAATAACCTCACTGTTTAGAGCCAAGTGGTGTTTGTTGTACTCTGTGGCATTGTCTCAAAACCTTGTTTTAGGGCCCTGTGTTTTGGTTGATCATGTCACATGACCTGGATTTGAACTTTTATTTAAAGCTTGTTCATCACACTTTACCCTTTTTTTCTTCTTATTTTTATGTCATATTGTCCAGCACCATTCTCAGACAATTGCTAAAATTGTGGGTGTAATTCTCATTAAAGTTTCAACTCCTGGGAAAATAGGTTGTTTTGCTCATGTCGTAATATACTTTTCCTGTCTCAAAATACCTCACATGGCATGACAGAATTTAAGTCACAAGGGAGGTGTAAGTCTACTCTGCTTACTGAGCTGCAGTGAAACAACTGTTGAAACAAATGAACCATGATATGGCATATAAGCATAACTGTATCGTGAGGAAGCCTGTTGTAGAAGTCTGAAGAGGGCCCCCTTGTGGTTTTCTTCTTGTCCAGCATGAATACATCTCGAGCACACGAGTGTGGTGAATTTGCGCTTTGTGATACAAGTGACTGTGTCCATGTATAATACTTCTTCCCACAGCGTATACTTGCTGATGTTGAATTAATGTTGCGGTCTCTGTCCTCTGCAGTGTACCTGTTTGTAGGGCTGATGATGATGTACCTGGTCCTGCGTGCCTTCCACCGGATGGCCGACCTGCATGGCCTGACTTCTTTCTTCCAGCTCCCCCACTGTGATGAGGATATAGAGGAGGACAAGGAGCCCATCATCGAGGCCGGCCACGAGGACCAGCATGAGGCGGAGGACTCGGCCAAGCCCCTGGATCCGGCCTCCCAGACCTCCTATAACACCATCAACCGATAAGGACTCACTCCACTCTGGCCCGTTCTCTTTTACATCAGTCAGGTCAAACAGTTTAAACTACAGTCACTGTTTTACAGCAACACAGGGATGAGTTTAAAACCTGACACTATATAGGCACCAAAGACTATATTTACCACTGTGAGGCAACTCATGGGTCAGGTCAGACCTTCCTGCTATGACAGCGCAACTAAACCAAAGAGAAACAAACTCTACAGCTGCACCAGTGCACCCAGTTGACACTTGGCGAGGGTTGTTCGTCAAGGAGGGAAAAGGTTGTTATTCCATAACCTACAGAGAACACTTCTGGTTGGGACTGATTCTGATTATTTATCACTTTTTTTTGGTTTCAGACCAAAAAATATTTAAGTATCATATACTGATATTTTCATGTACCCTTTTGTGGTTTTTAGGTCAGGGTTGATCAAAGGTCATACAGAAATATCTGATATTTCAAAACTAAACAAACTCCTTAAATATCTGATATTTCAAAACTAAACAAACTCCTTATAGTGCCCATCTTTTGAAGGAGTTTGTTGCCCCTCCCTAGTAACTATGTGAAAAAGCCATTGCTTGAGACTTTGTCTTGAGTCATATGATGGATAATATTCCTAGGACTAGTGTGGGCTTTTCCCGGCTTTGTTTTTGCCTGTGGTGTGACATGGTCATGTGTTTAATTTTTTTTTAAAGACAAGGATATCATCTGAAGGATAGCAAATTTAGGGAACAAAAGGATTGAAAATAAAAACCAAGTATATGTGTTCTAATGTGTAGTTGTCATTTGTTCAATGTTAGGAAGTGTCATTGTGAAAGCTATGTGACAGATTGACAAACTTCCTACATGCTAATCCTGAACAATGTACGTAGTAGCAAATGACAATGTAATATCTGCCAATAATGTAATGGCTGCTAATGTAATAACTTTTGCATTTGTTATAAATGCTGATAATGTAATAAATTGTTAAATGTTTGTGCATAATGTAATTATTACATTGTGTTGATTATTACAAAATTAAGTGGGTCACTTTTTTAATGAATGTAATAATTTTAACCAATGTAATAACACAATGTAATAACTAAATTCACTCGTCTCGTGTATATCAAGTGTCATGCTTCAGTAATAGTGGACAAAACACCACATTCCTGAAACCTTATTTGATATTACTAAGGTAACGTAATTGTCCAGTTCATTAAACCAGTGGACTAATGTTGGAGGGCCCAAACTCATTTTTCCCAGCAGACATAAATGGGGAGATCGTGGCATTTTCATTACAGTTTGGGACTGTTATCTGTAATATCTCCACATGACCTAAACATACAGGGCATTCGGAAAGTATTCAGACCCCTTTCCTCATGAATCTACACACAATACCCCACAATGACAAAGCAAAAACAGGTTTAGGAATTTGTGCAAATGTATTCAAATAAAAAAACAAAATGACCTTATTTCACTCGGGTGCATCCTGTCGGCACAGATCTGGGGAAGGGTACCAAAAAATGTCTGCAGCATTGAAGGTCTCCAAGAACACAGTGGCCTCCATCATTCTAAAATGGAAGAAGTTTGAAACCACCAAGACTCTTCCTAGAGCTGGCTGCCCGGCAAAACTGAGCAATTGGGTGAGAAGGGCGTTGGTCAGGGCGGTGACCAAGGACCCAATGGTCACTCTGACAGAGCTCCAGAGTTCCTTGGATGACGATGGGAGAACCTTCCAGAAAAACAACCATCCCTGCAGCACTCCACCAATCAGGCCTTTATGGTAGAGTGGCCAGATAGAAGCCACTGCACAGGAAAAGGCACATGACAGCCCGCTTGGAGTTTGCCAAAAGGCACCTAAAGGACACAGACCATGAGAAAAAAGATGCTCTTATCTGATGAAACCAAGAATGAACTCTTTGGCCTGAATGCCAAGCATCACGTGTGGAGGAAACCTGGTACCATCCCTACGGTGAAGCATGGTGGTGGCAGCATGCTGTGGGGATGTTGTTCAGCGGAAGGGACTGAGAGACTAGTCAGGATCGAGGGGAAAGAGGAACAGAGCAAAGTATAGAGAGATCCTTGATGAAACCTGCTCCAGAGCGCTCAGCACCTCAGACTGGGGCAAAGGTTCACCTTCCAACAGGACAACGAACCTAACCCTACAGCCAAGACAATGCGGGAGTGGCTTAAGGACAGACTTATTTTAGAATAAGGCTGTAACGTAAGAAAATGTGGGAGTAGTCAAGGGGTCTGAAAACTTTCCGAATGCACTGTATGTGAAATAGAGCCATGAATGCAACTTTGTATTAAAATGTTTCTTGTACTGGTTGACCTGAAAGGTCTAGCGTCGTCCGGGTTAGGGAGGGTTTGGCCGGCAGGGATATCCTTGTCCCATCACGCACTAGCAACTCCTGTGGCGGGCCGGGCGCAGTGCACGCTGACACGGTCGCCAGCCACACATATGTGCGGCTGGCTTCCGGGTTAAGTGGGCATTGTGTCAAGAAGCAGTGCGGCTTGGTTGGGTCGTGTTTGGGACGATGCACGCCTCTCCCGAGTCCATACGAGAGTTGCAGCGATGAGACAAGACAGAGAGTTTGGGTGTTTGGATACCACAAAATTGGAGAGAAAAATCTGTAAAAAATATAAAATAAGTGATTGGTTTAAGTTATTACACTATTGATGAAAATAATTTAGGTTGATGAATCCAGTGTCACTCTGCTGGGCGGTTACTGCATAGCAACCTAGCGGTGCCGAAAGCCTATATGCACAAAAAGTGTATTTCTCTCAAATTTTGTGAACAAATGTCCCTGGATTTATAAGCTCGGAAAATGCTTTTGCGGCACAGTCGATAGCGCGCCGGACCTCGGGCTCGAAGGTCGAGGGTTTGAGACCTTCTCCCTGTTGTTTCATTACAATATATTTAACTAGGCAAGTCAGTTAAGAACAAATTCTTATTTACAATGACGGCCTACCAAGAGGCAAAACGGCCTCCTGCGGGTACGGGGGCAGGAATTAAAAATAAAAATGTAGGTCAAAACACACATCACGACAAGAGAGACACCACAACACTAGATAAAAAGAGACCTAGGGCAACAACAGCATGGCAGGAACATGACAACACAGCATGGTAGCAACACATCATGAAAACAACACGGTAGCAGCACAACATGATACAACACAAACATAATACAAACATTGTTGGGCACAGACAACAGCAAAAAGGTAGAGACAATAATACATCACACGAAGCAGCAATGGCCATACATGTTAGTGAGCATGTCTCCTTTGCCAAAATAATCCATCAACCTGACAGGTGTGGCATAACAGGAGGCTGATTAAACAGCATGGTCATTACACAGGTGCACCTTGTGATGGGGACACTAAAATGTGAAGTTTGGGTAACTGTACTTTACTATTTATATTTTTGACTACTTTTACTTCACTACATTACTAAAGAAAATACTGTACTTTTTACTACATACATTTTCCCTGACAACCAAAAGTACTCTTTTGAATGCTTAGCAGGACAGGAAAATGGTAAAACACATGGTACTGCCTCTGGCCTGGTGGACTCACAAAACACAAATGCATATTTTGTAAATAATGTCCGTAAATTTTAAAAACAACAAAATGGTGCGCTCTGCTTCTCTTAATATAAGGAATTTCAAAGTATTTATACTTTTACTTTTGATATTTAAGTATATTTAAAACCAAATACTTTTAGACTTTTAGTCAAGTAATATTTTACTGTCTGACTTTCATTTTCACTCTATATGGCTATTCATTTTACTCAAATATGGCTATTGGGAACTTTTTCCACCACTGGGTAGCTCTGACCAACATATCTGTATTCTCAGTCATGTGGAATCCATAGATTAGGGCCTAATGGATTGATTTAAACTGACTGATTTCCTTATATGAGCTGTAACTTAAGTAAAATCTTTGAAATTGTTGCATGTTGCGTTTATTTTTGTTCAGTATACATTTTCCGTCACACAAGACCACGTGCTAACACAGTCCAATCACTGGCCGGCAGGCTATGAGGAAGCTTGCACCCTCATACCATAGACATTAAAGAACATTTTCACCCAAAACCACCCATTCCTTTAATTTACAGTGTGAAATAACACATATGTGAGAGAAATTTTGGCATTGTAATAAGGTTGGTAGCAACATAGAAAATCGTTGTGGAAATCTGTTGCAGCTCAAGTCGACGACAAAGTTCACAATGCAATGCTTGCTCTATAGGCTGGCTACACACAATAATACCAAAGACAATATCACCATGTAAAGTATATATTTAGCTGCTTAAACAAACTACACTATCAATTTAGGAGTCTAGTCTCACCATGTTCAAACTGCAGATCGATGAGCCTCACAGAGTGGAGTCTGACATTCGCAAGGGCAGATATACTTTTGAGGAGATGGGAAACGTTGTCCATAATAAGGCAATGGGCCACGAGGTGCATGCTGGGCTATTATTATGGGACAAGAAGCGCTCTCCTTCAAGGGGTGAATGGGAGTCAATTGGGCGCTAAGCTCAAAAAGTCAACATTAGCATGAATTTTGTCAACAAGATGTACAGAATTACAAATATTTTCCATGATATGAGCTATTTAAATTGCTATATGTGATACTGTATAGCTTTGGAATCGTGAAATTAAGTACGGTCGAGGAAAATAACCGTTTCTCGACTCATACCCTGACACAAAGAGATTGTGAGACGATTATTTTAGCAACCGTGTGACGCTGCATAACGTGAACGAGATTTGTAGACAGTCTGCTGGGTGGGGCGTTAAACGTTCCTCAATTCATTACCCAATGAGATTCCATCTCCTTTCTCTGGGCCCATTCACCAATATGGCACGCTTGAAATTCAAATGATTTCGGCTTTATGAGCTACCAGGAGTTTTCCATATGAATACTTAGATGTTGTCAGCGCTATCGCTATCGATTGGTTTCAATGTCTGCAATCAAAGCATAATGTAATAATGATTACATTACGCGCAAAAAAGCTATCACGTTATGCGTTCAGTATATTTATTGGCTATTTATTACATGATAAATACAAAGGTTATTACATTAGCAGCGATTACATTATTGGCAGTTAGTTAATACATTATCAGTTGCTACAAACTTATTACACTTTTCACATGCACTTCAACAATTCAACAGCACATGATCCAGCTACACTTGCATTGTTCTGACACTTATGTCCACTAGGGGTCAACACGGTACATTGAGTATTTTTCTCTGGCTGCTTGCTCGTGTTCTGCAGCAGGATCCCCACCGAAGAGGTGTGATTCTACTGCCGCAGTTTAGACAAGTGAAACTGTTTGAAAAGATTGGCACAAACCCGTTTAATTTCAGAATTTATACTACGTCAATGGGCATAAATTAGACAGTGCACTTACATGTATTTTATTGTAAAATGTGGGCATAATTTCCTTTTTCAGGGTATTAAGCCAAAATACATTATATAAGCAAGAATATGTAAGTCGCTCTGGATAAGAGCGTCTGCTAAATGACTTAAATGTAATGTAATGTAAAACAAACTGCAATTGTGAAACATAAAGATTACATATTTAGCTGAACATTTAAATATTAAGTTTCTATAAATAACTCCTCCTTTGAACCATTTCTGACACTGGTTAGACATTTTCTATAAAAATGCAGCACAATAAACGTTAATGAAATCCTTATTGATGAAACTGCCAAGTTCGTTTGGGATAATACAAAAACCAAGTTACTGCAAAAAAAAAAACACAATTTCCCCCCTTAGACATCATTGCACACACACAACAGAACCAAATTGAGGAATTCCTCTATATTACCTCCAGCTGTTATAACCGGATATTGAACTACTGGTAAGCACCATGACATTTCACAGCCAGTAACTCAGGTTAAGGTAATATTTGTATTTGCTAATGGCTGAAGCTAACTGTAAGTTAGTGGCACAGCTCAATATGTAGCCTAATTATGCATACTGGTTTGGCAAAGTAGACTACTACTAAAGAGCATACTGACAAATACAATGCAGTATTATAGGGTGGCAGGGTAGCCTAGTGGTTAGGGCTGGTTGGACTAGTAACTGGAAGGTTGCAAGTTCAAATCCCCGAGCTGACAAGGTACAAATCTGTCATTCTGCCCCTGAACAGGCAGTTATCCCACTGTTCCTAAGCCGTCATTGAAAATAAGAATTTGTCCTTAACTGACTTGCCTAGTTAAATAAAGGTAGATGTACTTTTGTGATATTGAAGGATGTGAGAATGTGTTCAACATTAACCCACAACTTACCAATGAAATGGATTTCTTCACAGAAGACATTTCCCCTCAGGTTAGAGTTTTTTTTTCACATTTAAAAACTGTCCTCTATCTTCTCTTCAATAGATGCCTGAGGCATGTAATGGTAATCCAAAATTCCAACTGTTTGAGTCAATCCTACCCACTAATTAATTAATTGGACATCAATCTGAACTGCTTTGCTATTAGCAATATCTTACAATATAATCTCTTAATATAGCTAGACATAATGGATATTACATTTAACATTTAAAACACCACTAATTAAAAAAGTAGGCTAGTCTCTCATTCAGCCTTTCATTCTTTTGTATAAAAACAGCACATTTCAGTCATTAAACCATGTGATAAACTGGACAGAGTAAACACTACATTTCAACATCTTGTTCTCTTAATAATGTAATAATTTCCTCAAAGTTCTGGTGATCAAGACTCTACCAGTATTTCCATGATGTGCTCCAGCTCATTCAGGTCCCTGAAGCTCTGGTTGAGGGAGAAGGGAGAGGGTGAAGTGGGTGGAACGGAGGACAGAGAGGGTAAATACTTAAGCAGCTCGTCACTGGCTGCAGCAGAGAGAGCTCGGACCCCCATCTCCCTGTCAAACACAGACGTGTCAATGTCATGGAAAAGTTCATCCAGTTTCACATCATGCAGGTAGCTGGAATGCATGACCTCCTCCACACTACCAAAAGCCACCCCCTCTGAGGTTCTAGAACCCCCAGGGCGCCACTCAGAACTCCAGTGCCATGTGGGGGCCTGTCTGGACCCCACGTCTCCAGGTAGGTTCTCAATGGACATGAAAGGTGTCCTCTGAGGTGCCTGAGGCCCTGGCCCTCCATCAACAGCCAAGTCTAGTTCTTTCAGGATGGAGGAGACTGCAGCTGACAGGGAGAAGTCACTCTCCGAGGACATCCAGACCTCCTCCATGTCCTCGACACTGTTTACAACACCCAGACCAGACTCCCGTTGGGTGCAGGGGTTAGATGGGACCATGGGTGGCACAGGTCCTGTCAGGTTAACTAGCCCAGATGGAGGCTTGTTTTCTATGTGTATCTGCCGCAGGGTGTTGGCTATCAACACCGAGCGGCGCAAACTAGGCTCCACCAGTGCCTTCCCGCGGTGGTACTTGTCGAGGGAGATGCCCAGCACTGACTGCCGCTGGCTCTCCCAAGTGGCGCTACGCATGCACCCCACGACATCATCATGAAGTTTGCGCTTCTGTCCCTTGGATATCATCATCCTCCTCGACCAAACGTTGTTACTGTTAGCTGGAGGGAGAACACAAAACTTGGTAAGAATCTTTAAAGATCACATCACGTTACATGGTGAGTTGACTGCAGTTGTGGGATAATAATTAGCTAGTAATATAGCTATGTCCCGGTGATAATTAGCTAGTAAATAAATGCCTAGACAGCTAACGTTAGTACAGTAGCTAACGTTGGTTAGCTAGGTAGCTAGCAATAGCTTTCTCTTCACTTCCTTAACGTTACTTTGTCGAAATTTGACAAAACAACAAACCTGTCGTGCGCAACTGTTCTTCTGGCTCCAGGTATCTTTTCAATATACAAATGTAAAGAATGCTGTTAGCTCCAAATATATTTGTTTGCCTAGCTCGCCAACTCCGTACACAATCCACCGGCAAACTAAAACGTAAACTTGTTCCCGCCCGAGATTTAAGTTTCACCAGAGAGGAAAAGGCGAAGCGAGAGGTTTGACTCTCGCCAAAATCAAGTCAAGGAGAGAAGTGAACAATTCTTCATTAGTTCTCAATTTTCTCGAAATCTAAAAGCACACCGTCGTAAGTAGTTGAACATATTATTACTCAAACTTCGTGACAAACTGAAACGTTTTCATTTTCGTCAAAATAACTTTTGCCTGTGATTTGTCGCGAGACGACCGTTAGACCCGATAATGTGTTTCTACGCATGAGTTTAGCTAGCCATGGTCGTCATGCCTTCATCTACAATGGTGCGTTCGTAAATTGCCTCCCGTGTTGCAGAGTGTACTCATAAAACTGAGTAGATAGCCAGAATTAATTTACGAACGCACCCCAAGTGTGATCAGCGATTTCTATTGGAGGAGTGGTTTTAGCTTATACTGTAGTATTTTCCCTGGGTGCTGGAAATAGTGACAAGCGGCGAGTTACATGAGTGCATTACATCACTAGGGTAGCCTACATAAGAATAAAAAATACATATTTAAGGCAAATTACTAATGCAGGTGAATCGGATAACATTTCTCAAATAATACTAAATTAAAATAAGTAAATATAACTTTTTTTTAAAACATGAGTTTATGATAAGCAAGCAACTTCTTTGGGTTTACAGTAGGCTGGCCTATTTTGACAAAGCCAGCTATGGACTGTCACGAGCTACATTGCTCAACAAGTTACTGAATGCTTTGCATGCCCATGATACTGTGATATTAGATTTCACAAGTCATTGCATGCCTACCTGTTTGTCTCTATATTAGTGTTGACAGTGGTGGGATAGTCACAGCAGTCTCTAAGCTTTTGTTTAAAGTGTTCACAAAGGGGCTTGTGTATGTGACACTTCTAGATATCGGAAATAGTGACTCTGTATGTGAGTGTACTACTGCCTCTGCCAAGAAGACTTTTGAGACCTTCATGGCACAGGTCAGGTGCTAGTTCACCAAAAACCACAGTTATTGGTTCAAACTCCAGTTCAGCTGGTCACCCTCAATAGCAACATAGTGCCAGCAAATACCTCTGATAAACATTGTCGACATGTTTTTCTAGAGAGAGTGACACAAAGACTGGCAACCCTTTATTTGAAAAGCAAGCTATAAAATGATGACATATTATATGATTCTTAGGAATATATACATTTGTAGTCTACATTTGTTGGCACAGCACACGATCAGGCTACAAGTAGGCATAGGCTATCAATAACACATAGGCCTAATTGCTGACTCACTTGGTACTCATACTGTACATTCAACATTAAATTGCTGTTAGGAAAAAATATATATTTGAACGATATAGTCTGCACAAAGTCCGAGGCCCACAACAACTACAAAGATGATTAACATATTACGTTTTTCCTACATTATAATATCCATTGTCAAGATAATGAAAATAATTACAAAACATTAGCAAAGGCCAAAGCTGCCATTTCTTTCAATCAAGAAAGATTGGCCTGTAGAAATAAGATCTAAGTTGCGATGTCTAATAGGCCAGCTGTGGTAACTGCTTCATGGAAACAGGGAAGGAGGGGGGCTCTGTCTAGTTAGGGTTAACTGTACTCCCCGCAAACCCCAACGGTCTTCCTGTCCCAGTCAGAGATGGACAAGCACTTGATGAAGAAGTGTCCCAGGTCATATTTGGAAATGACGCGCCCTTTCAGCATGTTCTCTGTCACTGTGTACTTCTCAGTCAAAGGGAAGTTATCTGTTGGGAATAGCAGTGCATTTATATTTAGCAGTTTAATATAAGGCACCTAATATTATTAGATATTCAGAAAATGTTTATCTCAATAGGTTTAGAATGTTTAATATCAGCTGAATAAAAAGCATTAGCTGGAGCACCCCCTGAGAACATTATTTAATATACAGGTGCTGACCAATGGGGAATAAACTGTAAACTATTTTTTTGAAATAAAAAAATTGAGTGTGTGACTCTATTTATTTTAATATCAGTTGAATAACACTAATCCATCCAGTACCTACCCACTGGGCACACACTTTCAATCAACGTTTTTCCCACATCATTTCAATAAAATTACATTGAACCAATGTGGAATAGACGTTGAATTTCCATCTTTGCCCAGTGGGTTAGAGTGTGAGGAAGGATGATAGGCCTATCATGTCACTACTGCAATCACTTACAGTATGCGTCTATGGTAGTACAATATTACATTTCTCATGATTCAGGAAATGAGGAAGGGCTATGACTAACCGTCGATGTGAGGGGGCATGACAGCCACAAAATCCAGCCCTGACTCCTTCAGCGCCATGTACATCCTATCATGGTCCTCCGTGACCGGCAGGAGCCTGGGTGGCACTTTAGACCGGTCCCATAGGAGGAAGGCTGTGAAGCAGAGAGGGGGACGATATAAGGATGTGCTTTCTTTATGGTGGTTTATTGGAAGTTGGAAAGATTCTGTAACCCTGACTGTCCAAGATTCCTCTGTACCTGACATGCAGCCAACTACTTTGCGGATCCCCCCAGCCTTCATGGCGTCTAGGATGTTTCTGGTTCCTTCTGACATCATTGTTGTGGGACCTGTGGATTACAACTTTAAACATGAACATACCGACCAATATCCTGGCCTAAGCAACCCCTAGTGCAGTTAGTTACTGCAACTCACCCTGAATATTATTACAAAACATTTTTTTTAACCTCAGAGCAGAAAACATGTTTTAATGAGACTCCTGAACACTTCCATTTTGTTTTTTACTTCAAGATTGATTTCAGCTTGTATAAAGGGAAAGGGGGATACCTAGTCAGTTGTACAACTGAATGCCTTCAACTGAAATGTGTCTTCCGCATTTAACCCAACCCCTATAACATATCTGTTATAACTTGGTTTAATTCACACAACTGCACATATGTTTTCACTAACTTAACATTCCTATAACTTACTAATGAAAGACTGCCTAAACTTACCGAGGTCAGTCCTGGTGCCTAGAATGATGATAACAGCATCCTGACCCTGTATAGTCTTTTTCACATCTTCCTTATTGAGGACATCTCCTACCACCACCCTGCAGGCTTTGTGTTCTGCAGGTAGCCTGGCAGGGTCCCTCACCAGCACTGTCACATTGTAACCTGTGGGCAATGGTGAACAAAGAAGCATTGTGAATTTATTGAGTCATCTTATCATCTACCAATGATCCATAGGTATTTCAGTCTGATTGGAATATGAAGATGAGTGGAATATGTAATTGGTTCATTTTTGACGAATCGATCTCAATTCTAGAGCACGGCCATGGATCGAATTGATGAGGCCATCCCAGTGTTATGGATAAGCACGATAAGCAAGACAGTGGACTTTATCACGTATCTGCCACGCACTCATAGCAATCACGAGTCAGCAGAACACTATAACGACTTGCATGACTCGACACTTTTGTCTCGTGATATCAGAGCAAGGAAACGAAAACGCTTGTGAATCAAACAAGTCAAATTATATCTGCATATTTTAGCACGTTAGCCACATGTGATTGAGTGTGCATTTTATAAATAGCATTGACAACTGGGTTACATTCTTAGGCTATTCATTTGAAACTATGTAATTAATAGCATAGATCAGATTGGAATATAATATAAAATAACAGCACAATATATAATACCTGTTTTTTTCCCAGAGGAAGGCTGTGGAAAATAGCCCAGATGACCATTGATACTTCCAATTACACTAGCATAGCATATGTTAATGACAGATGTCTACTGTCCTATAGCATTGCATAGAAAACGTTCAGCATAGTTTAGAAACATGGCAAAACACTCCGATCACCTTTGGGCCAGTCTACACAGCAAATGCTATATGAGGGATTGTGTAAATAACATATCACTAACCTATCATCTCCTACAACCATTTGTAAATCATGTCATTTCGAAACGTTGCCTACCCGCTGCAACAGCCAGTGGTAAGGTCACCAGTCCGGTCATTCCCGTGGCCCCAAATATTGCAACATTCTTGATCGATTCTGACATAATAACAGATTAAGAAAATATCACTGGTCACAGAAGAATGTTACAATTTCTTGCTTCGTTGATCGTGTGCAACAATATCCGCAAACACACGTGCAGAATGAACCTCTTTGACACTTTGGGAAACGCTCCTTTTTAGATAATCAAAAAAGGCTCACTTCCGCAATAGATCCTCCCAGCCCCATCAATTAAAGGAAAACGCACACAGTCACAACAGGGTTACATTGTGCAGAAGTCCTGTTTTTTTGTGTGAATTTCAAAACTTTATTGTCAGTTGATCTTTCCAGATCAACCATAGCGCACGGTTGATTTTCATGGCAAGACATATTCCTTTTATAGACTTTTAAGTCACGTATTCTGTTTTTGTTCTCTGTCTGGAGATACAAAGTTCTGAAAGGTTGGCATTTCCCAAAATATGTCAAGAGTGTCATGGCCTGATCTGTTCACCTGTCCCTGTGATTGTCTCCACCCCCTACAGGTGTCGAATGTGAATGTGGTTCACATATTCTTCTCTCGCCAGACTCATTGCGATACAGTTGCCGGGGGAAGAGACGGTTCAGAGAACCACCTCTGTTACATAACATAGGCCCACTTTTCCTTGATAGATGCATTCCCATAAAATGGTCCCTGTATGAAAGGCTCTTCATTATGGGACATTCATGTAATTTATAGATGAGGAGAGAACAATTACTGAAGGTTGAAGTAGATTCATTTTTACGTCACTTCAGGTACAAATCATTTTTTAAATTCAGAATTTCATGGGGTGCTGTAGCACCCTTAGCCCTCCTACTAACCTGCAGCTATGTAGTTAACTGTTAATCATCTGTTTACATACCAGAAATACAATGAGTTTATGTGAATGCACTTTTAATAATATGCCTACTTGCCAATAATTCCACCTCCCAAGTGGCGAAGTGGTCTAAGGTACTGCATCTTGTGCAAGAGGAGTCACTACAGTCCCTGGTTTCGAGTACAGGCTGTATCACATCCGCCTGTGATTGGGCGGCACATACTTGCCCAAAAGCATTGTAAATAATAATTTGTTCTTAACTGACTTGCCTAGTTAAATCAAAATAAACTAATAATAAATAAATAAAT
Source organism: Oncorhynchus gorbuscha (assembly GCF_021184085.1). Classification (NCBI taxonomy): domain Eukaryota; kingdom Metazoa; phylum Chordata; class Actinopteri; order Salmoniformes; family Salmonidae; genus Oncorhynchus; species Oncorhynchus gorbuscha. Next base: position 37,831,665 of record NC_060191.1, on the reverse strand, counting down.
AAAACAATTACACCACAAACAAATCCCGGTATGACATAAACTACCTTCCAATAGTCGCAAACTATATGTTCTCAAATGAAATATGTTCACGGGGAATGGAAGGGGGCATCTAACACATTCAAACAATTTCATAGAGATATGAAAATAATTATAATGCATCTCTATTTTTAAGGAAAATAATCCTAGGTCATCTCTATTTCTATCTGTAATCCCTTGGAACCATTTATAACGGGTAAACCCCCCCCCCCCTTCTGTCTCTGTCTCTTTCTCTCTCTCAATTCAATTTCAATTCAAGGACTTTATTGGCATGGGAAACGTGTTAACATTGGCAAAGCAAGTGAAGTAGATAATACTTCGTTCTCTCTTTCGCTATACGGAGGTGAGTTCCTTCGACGCACTAATGCCGAATTCTCTCTAGCAGTATCACGGGTGGAGCGAGAGGGAGTGCGAGCGCGTAGGCTATCAAGTGGACAGGATATCGGAGCCCACCGGCTTGGATTATTTGATCAAGCATTTTTGCCTGGTTGCAAGACACCTTTCATGGCAGTCTCGTGGTCCCACTAGCCACAGCAGGGAATTTACATGTATTACCGCATTAAATGGCTTTATTAGCCAGATCTTTATACTGATCCCACAGTCCGCTGTATATATATATATTTGTATAGGGTACTTGACTACTATGCCAGCGAAGAAACACGGCGTCGCGAGGCTCTGTTCATAATTTGCTCACTGGTTCATTGATACAGGCACCTCATCGACTGATTTCACGTCTATTTCGGTGAAAAACAAACTCATACCTGGAATTGGGGTTAAGGTAAGGTCGTTGTAGCGAATGCTGCATGTCTATATATATATATATATATAAATAACATTTCCAATATAATTGAGCATGAACAATTCGAGGTGCCTGTTTTCGTGGGAGATGCAGCAACACCGGCCTGCATTGGCTAAGGCTACTGCAGTGATTCTATAGGGCTGTATTTTATGCTGTTTCATTTTATTTGGCTGGATATTAGGCATGTGGTTTTGTTTAGCTCGCAGTTTGCCATACATACTAGTTAGGCTACTATTTGTGCATAGGCTTTGAATAGCAAATATTGACGGGTTAGGATAGGCCTTATACAACGTTTAATTATTTAGAATTGGTCCGCGCATGTTCCTGATCATTAAACGCACATAAATGTATTACATTTGCATGACACCTTTAGAACATTAATTGCATCTCACAATGAAGCCATATTCTTGAAAGCAGTAGCCTAAGGGAGCACCAAATAACATGCTTGTACATATAGTAGTCTATAGCCATACGGAGCCTACACTACGTTATTGGACCGCAACTACATTAAAAGTAGTTCAAATGTAAAAGCTATTTGATCCAGCAGCAGATTAGCCCTATGACAATTATAGCATAGACGATGTCATCTTAATGTAGCCACTTTCTTGCTTAAGAAAGTGTTCATCCAAAGAAACGCACCATGCACTTGATATGGGATGGTGCAGGGGACGGTGATCATAGCCTACGTTCGGAATGGACCAACGAGACGGCGGTGGTAGGGATGCACGTCGTATGTAATCATTTTAAGGTTAAAAACGATTACACAATAGGGAGTTAAGCAGCCCGACAACATTTGTACCTTTCCACGCATATTCCATAACAAAACACCTGTCGTTAATATTCTCTTTTGCCCTGCCTTCTTACACATAGGCATGCACAGACAATTGCGTCGACACTGTAGTAGCCCACCTCAACATCACCATGGATAGTCACCACCAGGCACTATTATTGATAGCCGAATCATGCAGCTTTGAAATGAGAAATATGTATCTAATGTGCCGAGCGTTTGTGTGGATCATTCCTAAATTCTGTTCACTGAACTATATATATTTTTTGTCGACCGTAGGGCTGGGCGTAGCTGTTGTCACAGTTGGTCACACACAGATGTTTAAATTGTGACTTGACTAGAGCGATCAGTTGCAACGCAGTCAGTGGCGTACTGTGACGTCACGCTACTACCGGCTGTCCATTGGCATTGTACGGATCTGTCACCGGACGCAAACATGTCCAATTCAGACACTTCAGCAAATTTGTGTGCAAAGGCAAAAAGGGATGTCAATAACTAATTTATTCTGAATGCAAATTAGAATTTATGGTTTAACATTAGCATATTTTGACATCCAGTCTTATAGGCCAATGTTGACTTTGAAAATAATAATAATAATAATAAGTTAATTAAAACTTCTTCGGGATAGGGGGCAGCATTTTCACTTTTGGATAAATAGCGTGCCCAAATTCAACTTCCTGCTACTCATCCTCAGAATATAAGATATGCATATTATTAGTGGATTTGTATAGAACACACTCTGAAGTTTCTAAAACTGTTTGAATCATGTCTGTGAGTATAACATAACTTATGTAGCAGGCAAAACCCAGAGGACAAACCATTCATATTTTGTTTTTGAGGTCACTGTCTATTCAATGAGATTTTTGTAAGTCGCTCTGGATAAGAGCGTCTGCTAAATGACTTAAATGTAAATGTAATTTCATTGGGAAACCAGATTTCTAAGAGACTTGTTTGCAGTTCCTACCGCTCCCACTGGATGTCACCAGTCTTTAGAAATTGGTTGAGGTTATTCCTTTGTGTAATGAAGAAGTACGGCCATCTTGAACAAGTGTCAGGTCATGTGTACTGTTTGATAGTTGTGCAAGACCAGAAAGCATGCTTGAGTGTGTTGTCTTCCTGTATTGAACACAGATCATCCAGTCTTCAATTTGATCGATTATTTACGTTTAAAAATACCTATAGTTGTATTACAAAAGTAGTTTGAAATGTTTTGGCAAAGTTTACAGGTAACTTTTGAGATATTTTGTAGTGACGTTGGTCAAGTTGTAACCAGTGTTTTTATGGATCAAACATGCCAAATAAATGGACATTTTGGATATATATGGACGGAATTAATCGAACAAAAGGACCATTTGTGATGTTTATGGGACACATTGGAGTGCCAACAAAAGAAGCTCGTCAAAGGTAAGGCATGATTTATATTTTATTTCTGTGTCTGCAGAGTTGAAATATGCTACTCTCTCATTGTTTACTGTTGTGCTATCATCAAATAATATAATCTTTTTGAAATCTGACATGTTGGCTGGATTCACAACGAGTGTAGCTTTAATTTGGTATCGTACATGTGTGATTTAATGAAAGTTAGATTTTTATAGTATTTTATTTGAATTTGGCGCTCTGCATTTTCCCTGGCTATTGGCGTCCCGCTTATCCCAGAGAGGTTTTTAACAAGGCCTACTGTTCTAGTAAGCCTATGCTAGCCATCCAAACTGACACTACTGAAAGGCTACATTTCCCTGTGGTGAGACAGTTGTGGCGAAATCTGCTCGGAGCCTTCACCGTGCGCTGCCACTTTAAGAGCGCATGAGCAGTAAGGAAGGAGGAAATAAAGAGAGCTTGTTCAGCTACACAGTGATACATGCCATTGATATAGCCAATACTTCTGGAAATGTGATGCAGTATAACATCTGATAGGCTAAAGTGAAGTTGTTTCAGATAAAGGGCTTACGGAACTGTTTTTTTGTTTTTTGTGTGTTCTGGGTCTTCTGTCCCTTGACCACAGTAGATAACCTATTGTCTTTACATTTAAACACAATAAAAGGCCTGGCTCTCTACTGATACTACAGAAGTGTGCCTTCAGAAAATTACCTAGCCATATAGCCAATACTCCGAGTGTTCTCCATTTTATGACAATTGACCGCAATATCGTGTGGAAAGTAAAGGTCAAAGTAAAAAAAATGTCCTCTGATACACAAAGCTGTGTAAAAGATTGATGACAAGCAGAATGAAAAAGCAGGGGGAACCAGTAAGACCAGTCCCCAGCCTGAGGGGGACAGAATTAAAGGTCCTCAATTCTGTGGTGTGTAATGTGGCGTGGCATCTGTCTATCCTCATGTAACAGTACAACTTTAGTCCGTCCCCTCGCCGGGCTCCTCTACACACATCAACAATAGTCACCCACGAAGCATCGTTACCCATCGCTCCACAAAAGCCGCGGCCCTTGCAGAGCAAGGGGAACCACTACTTCAAGGTCTCAAAGCGAGTGACGTCACCGATTGAAACACTATTAGCGCGCACCACTGCTAACTTAGCTAGCCATTTAACATCCGTTACACTCACCCCCTTTTTGACCTCCTCCTTTTCCGCAGCAACCAGTGATCCGGGTCACGGCACCAATGTAACAGTATAACTTTAGTCCGTCCCCTCGCCCCTACCCGGGCTCGAACCAGGGACCCTCTGCACACATCAACAACAGTCACCCACGAAGCATCATTACCCATCGTTCCACAAAAGCCGCGCACCACCGCTAACTAGCTAGCCATTTCACATCGGTTACACTCACAGGAACTTCTCCCTCTCTTCTCCTCTTCTATCCTCTCCTTTCCATAGTGGCTTAGTTTCTTTAGCTCACTTACTCCTCACACAGTGAAGAGAGCTTGGGGTCAGGGTGTCACTCGCATATCTATTCCTGGAGCTGAAATTATTGACAACAAAACCGACCTCCTTCACTTTGATGATTGTCAAGATGTGTTCATTTGACCGTGTAATGGAGGGGGATTTTCAGGAAGAGAAATATGTTCACAATATTTAGCAACACTACTATGATACATTTAGGTTTTAAAATGTTCTGTATCTTTTACAGTATCAATGTTTGCAAAGAGGACACAAATGTAATCAAGACCAATGAAATATTTTTACAAGGAGGGGATACTCGGGATAGAATAAACCCAAACAGATTTAATGCAACAGAAAGAGATCCGTAAAATAATCTTAATCTTAAATAAAGGGCAGTTTGTGACATTTCTGCAATGGTTTTCATAGCTCCTCAAAGGACCTCTGCTTCTCTCTGACAGGAAGTAGGAAGTGAGAAGGTCACAGACAGAGCGCTACTGGAGCACCTGGCTTGTTGCCTGGGAATTCTCTGGTGAGGAGATTGAGGTGTTGGGTGTTGTGAATTACTGTACCAGAGCCCTCCTTTCCAGAAGCATGTTTGGGGCAGTGGGAAAGGGGATGGGTGGGGGGATACAGCCTGAGTCTTACGCCACGCCGGCTGGCTGGAGATTTATAGTTGTAGCCGGGTGACATGGTGTAGCCAAAGAGCAATAATAATGTTGAGTGCTTTGGAGGAGAATGCTGAACAAGAGCCAGAAACAAACTGGCGAAAACAAAGATGGCCGATCTGAATTGTGCCTACGTCACTATAGAATATTGCAGTATCTACAATTGATTTGCGCTACAAAGGGATGAGGCGGTCTGTAAAGAACAGAAGCAGCAGAACACAGCGACACAGAAAATGATCAGGGCCAGACTAACCCACTAAGAGAATCCTGAATGTATGTTCAGACTTCTGAGGTCTGAATTGTGGCCACAGCAGGGCTTCTCCTGCCCTGTACTATGCACAAGTTGTAGCAAGAAACCGTAAGGACTCAGTGTTTACTAAAGTTCAGTGGTTGTAGCATGGTGATTGTGTTGTCAAAGGTGCAGTCGACTGTCTCTGACCTTTTCCCAGCACCAGAGGGATCAAAGGGCTTAGGCATGTTGCCTTGTCGTGTCTCTTGTGGAGATGTCATGGACATGTATGGAACCCTGTGTCGTCCCTTGTTTGCCAGAACCTGTTATTGCTTCATTTTAGTCTGATCGCCATTGGATTCTCTGTTGAGGGCTAGCCTGATCACCACGCTAGCTGTTACCCAGCTAGATGTAGGCTATGTAGGCTGCTGTCGTTGATGGTAGAAACAGTCATGCACCCCGGATAGATGAGATTCGTCAGTGAACTGTCCCGATAGCAGCAGAAGCATATGTGGGCTGGATTATTGCTGGAGAGCAACAGTGTTTTTGTTTCCATGCGGAGCGTCTTGGATATGTGAGAGGGTCCTCTGGTACGCTGAGACACTCACAGGTGTGTTTGTTTACCAGGAAGAACCACATCACGTCAGTTAGTGGGATCCTTAAGCTAAAAGACTGTCTTATTAGAGGGACCCCAGGTGGTAGGTCTAGGAAAGGCCTGCCAGAGCGACCTAGGTCTAGCAACAGCTCAGGCCAATACATTTGACATATATGACAGTGTGACAGTTTGGATGGAGCCTTAATGCATTGGTGACCATTGTGGCTGTATGGTGGCCTTCTGTCAGTGTGACGTCCTTCACCGTACAGTACATGACCATGGAATTATAATGTGCGTGCGGTCCCTTGAAAAGGAAGTGGGTAGTGTGTTAATTTTTGTGACATGTGGGGTCTTTCTGTATAAAGGTGATGTTGTTCAGTAAGTATGTGACATACAGTACCACCTGTTTCGTGGCTCAAGTGGCTAGTAGTGTCTGGTAGTATGTGATTTTAGGACACACCAGCTTTTGAGCTGTCATGGAGATGTAATTGCTGACGCCTCCAAGTGCAGTCTCTGGAGCTGCTGTAGGGACGCACACACGCATGCACGCACACCTGTGGTGTGATTGTTACAGTAGCTTTCTCTAAATATGAATTTCACTGAGCATTGCATTGATCCTTTGACCCAATCTGAAACAGATTAAGATCATGTTGAACAATGTGTAAGTATGATCTCAGTATTTTTTTAAACCTTTATTTAACTAGGCAAGTCAGTTAAGAATTAAGAACAAATTCTTACTTTCAATTACAGCCTAGGAACAGTGGGTTAACTGCCTTGTTCTGGGGCAGAACGACAGATTTTGACCTTGTCAGCTCGGGGATTCGATCTTGCAACATTTCTGTTACTAGTCCAACGCTCTTAACCACTAGGCTACCTGCCTACCACAGTATGATCTCAGTATGATACGTATTTACTGTACATTTCCAATTGTTTCCTGAAATATTATAATTTTAATTTATTGATGACCTCATTTCTGGAATTGAGAATACTCTCCTGATTGGTGTGCTGCGTTCATATTTTTCAGAATGTCTCTATGTTGGGCTCATAATTCTATAGAAGCTGATAGTGGAGGTCCCTCTGGTGACATATACATGTCTGTGAGGCTTTTTTGACATTTTATTTTGTATGTCTCATATGGCTGCTTAGATGTCTAATATTTACTGCAATTTCTTTCTGACTCAACCTTTATTTTATTTTTTTAATGTATTTTTTTTTTTTTTACCCCCTTTTCCTCCCCAATTTCGTAGTATCCAATTGTTAGTAGTTACTGTCTTGTCTCATCGCTACAACTCCCGTACGTGCTCGGGAGAGACGAAGGTCGAAAGTCATGCGTCCTCCGAAACACAACCCAACCAAGCCGCACTGCTTCTTAACCCGGAAGCCAGCCGCACCAATATGTCGGAGGAAACACCGTACACCTAGCGACCTGGTCAGCATGCACTGCGCCCGGCCCGCCAAAGGAGTCGCTAGTGCGCGATGAGACAAGGATATCCCTACCTGCCAAACCCTCCCTAACCCGGACGACGCTAGACCAATTGTGTGTCGCCCTATAACTTTTATTTCTTGATGTACACAGCCATTCACAACCATCTAATACAACAACACTTGCAATATCTATCTATCTATCTATCTATCTATCTATCTATCTATCTATCTATCTATCTATCTATCTATCTATCTATCTATCTATCTATCTATCTATCTATCTATCTATCTATCTATCTATCTATCTATCTATCTATCATATGACCCTCAGCCAGTGTGCGAATTACAGTTGGGAAAGCATTTTTTGAAATGCAGTTTTGTCCTGCTACAGTGGTAAATATGAAAATAAATAAATGGTTGTTCCCTCTCTCTCTCTGTGTGTCTTGTGCTCTCGCTAACGAACTTGCAACATTATCAACTATCACTTATGTTCACTTTGAATATTTAGCAAGAGATCCCTAAAATAATTCTGCATTTCCATATTAAATAAAGGGCAGTTCGTGACATTTCTGCAATGGTTTCTATAGCTCCTCAAAGGACTTCTGCTTCTCTCTGACAGGAAGTAGGAAGTGAGAAGGTCCCAGACAGAGCGCTACTGGAGCACCTGGCTTGTTGCCTGGGAATTCCTCTCTGGTGTAGGGAATTGAGGTGTTAGGTGTTGTGAATTACTGTACCAGAGCCCACCACGCAAACAGGATGTTCTGATGCTGCATCTTCTGGTGACCTATTGAAAACAGTACAACAATGATATGGCAATTTAACATGCATGTTGTAGGCTACTTTGTTTTGTCATGAAAACAAAAAGGCATAACACACCTGTGGAAGTTGTCGCTTTCAGGGTCCAACTCCAGCTCAGGACAGTATGTCAAAATATTCAAATTTGTACGCCCACACAGTCAGTCAGACTGAGCATTTCAGTGGCCGAAGGAGGCTCAGGGAAATAAATGATTGAGGATTGAAAAATAAAATTAAAAGACAGCACGGGGTCTTTAATTCAGGCTAGACGAGTGTAGGCCTAATAATGACAATCGGAAAATGTTTTGTCACAGATGTCTCGTTCCATTCATTAAATGGTGAGTACACAGGACGCTGTTTGAATGCTGGAATTATTTTGCAGTGGACCAACATGCGCAGGTAGCTTACTTTCTGGAGAGATTTGTTTGACAATCAGATGAAAGCATTACTGGTTGTGTTCACGCCCCCTTAAAAGCTAATACATGTTTACCATATTTACCATAAACCCTATCAGTCCTGAGATGCCAGGAAACGTTGGCTTTTCATTGATCTGTTTTATTTGATCTGCATGTCGAGCCCTTATGTTCAGCCTCACAATGAGGTGTTTTACCATATTATTTTCAGGATAACCAGGGCCACAAATAGAACACAAAACAATTTGAAATAAACAGTTGCATTCATGACTTTTACTGATATGTCATTTAAAAAAAAGGTCTGCCAAAGCAAAAACCTGATCAAATGAATTCATATGAATGCTGAATGCTGGGAAATACATATCCAGCTAGCCAGTGACAAATGTGTGGAGTTTGTGACAGAAACTATGTGAGCTTATTACAGTATTATAGATGTCCTGGGATTTCCAATGATCTTCTATGTAGAAGAACCCCTTACCCTTCGAACGACTTTTGTGTCGCTCGTGAGCGCCGTAGAGCACAACATGTTACATGTCCATGTTCGTGAGAGTCTCAACTGTTCATAGATAGCTTTTCATAGATAGCTTTTCATAGATAGCTCAACCTATTCGGAATCTACAGACATTTTTTTTTTAAGTATAAAAGACCACTCTAGCTCAGCGCGTTAATCACACAGACCTTTCAAACACACAATGTTTAAAAGGGGTTAGAAGTCCAAAATGTGCCCGGCTATAGGTCATATTAGGCCCATAAAATAGGAAGTCCTGTGAAATAAATAGAGACCCCCGAATGTTGCTGTATAATTCACACTCTGCCGTGATCCCAAGCCTTACAGTTTCAGTAACACAGACTCCTCCCAGCTTCATATTGAATGATGACCATAATCCTCTGAAAATTTGATTTCCAACCAGACTAGAATATTTCAACCTTTTAAGAGTGCTGAGCATGTAATTCAGTGTTTACTCTTGCCTTTCACGTCTTGACTGCTTTTGAAATCTTTGTGCTTTGTGAGGTGCCTCGAGGACCACAGCTGGTGTTGTAACAGAAAAGAGTTCAACCTCGCTCCGTCTCCCATTGCAAAGAAAGTCCATTTTTTCCCCCCTCACAGATTCCCCCGCACACTGACACTTTTACACGTCCATATTCACACTTACGTGACTGTAACACGACAAAGAGCCAGAGGGATTGGAGGATAAACGCAGCAACTCTCTCGTTGAGGAATTATCATTAACATTAGCAAATGGGTTTGATTCAATGCGTGATTTGTGCTTCGGAAATCATAGATATCTATGACTGTTCATAGCCCCACCCCTGGATTAGTAAATATATGGTGTGGACTGGAGCTCTATCAAAACATGCATGCGCTTTGCCCTTAAACACAGTTGTTGTGATTCAGATTTCCTGCATGGTGTTCGAGTTTATGTATTTATATGTACAGTATCATTTGTTTCTATGGGGGTGATAAAGGGGGCATGTGATCCGCATCCTAAATGTACTGTACTCTACCTAACTCTCCCACCGTGTGTCTGTAGGGTCGCTCAGGGAAACAGGCGCAATGGCCAATGCCTCCACAGACCTGGACAACGCGGAGGCCCAACGCCAGCTCAACAACAACAACACCCGTCTGGCAGGCAGCTCGGGACACTGGGAAACTGAGGTCACCAGCTCCAAGCTGTTTGAGTGTTCCCGCATCAAGGCCTTGGCAGGTGGGTGGATAGAGATACTGGACTAGAGGAACAACAGCACCTTCACCTGCCTCAGTCACAGCTCCATCACTCACAAAAGACACAAGCTTTATAGACCTCCATGTATACCTGATGGAGGTTCAAAGTTTATAGAAGGACTTGATTCATGATCTATCATACAGGGGCTACTGACAAGGAGGTATGGTTGATATATCAGAGCCAGTGCTATAGTACTTGAGTCCAGGACTCAGACCGGGCCAGCGGTGACTCGGACTTGGACTCGGACTCTGAGTGGACCAGTAGTGACTGGGGGAATAACTCAGATGTGAGGTTTAGTCACTACATCACCGATCAGAGCTCTATCCTGATGAACTACAAATGTAGGATCTTCATTTGATCACTCTTGTGTTGCTGAGCATTTTCCTGCAAAGCTCATAGTGTATTCCAGGTTTTAAAAGTTTGTGATTTCAACTTTAAAATGTCAGACCCCTACAAAAATGTCCATTCAATTCCACATAATAATTCACATTTCCTGTTGCTGCAGGATTATTTTCCTGCTGTAGCAAACTGGCTCAAATTAAGATCCTACATCTGTAAGCCCTGTGTTTATCTCATCTCTCCTGCAGAAGAGAGAGATGCTGTCCAGAAGAAGACCTTCACTAAGTGGGTGAACTCCCACCTGGCAAGAGTGTCCTGTCGAATCGCTGATCTCTATAACGACCTCCGGGACGGCTACATGCTCACCAGGCTGCTGGAGGTCCTGTCTGGGGAGATGCTGGTCGGTCAACCCATTCTCTGGTTCCCAACCACAGTCTACCTTTCAGTCAGCAGATGCTAGGAGAACAAGCGCAAAACTATTCAACAAAGAGCTCTGCATTGTAGTTATTTTTTGTACCAAATATTGTTCATTCACGTCTAAATGTTTCATGAATGTTGTCAGCACTGCAGCTATATGTCATGTGTAATCGTATGAGAATAGTAATCCGCATAATGGGGTTTGACAATTGGATGGGTGTGCAGCATTTGCACGCTTTCTTTGCCATTGTGGTTTTATGAGAATAACATTGTCTTAATATAAAGGCATTGGGATCAAAGAAATCTATATTTCCCCTGCAGATTGCTTTGACCAATCAACCATTACCCTCTCACCATTCCACTCTTGTTCCCTCTATCTCCTTACCTTGCTGTCCTCTCACCCTTCTCTCCTTCTCTCCCTCATTCCCTCCCCCATCCCTCCCTCCCCTAGCCGAGGCCCACGCGGGGTCGCATGCGTATCCACTGCCTGGAGAACGTGGACAAGGCCCTGCAGTTCCTCAAGGAGCAGAGGGTCCACCTGGAGAACGTCGGCTCACACGACATCGTCGACGGCAACCACCGTCTCACCCTTGGCCTCATCTGGACCGTCATCCTTCGCTTCCAGGTAGTCACCTAGTCCTGGTGTTGCATGGTGTTGTTTGTCTCTGTGGCTTCTGTTGTGGTTGTATTTTGGATTGACATTTTTAAAAACATTTTGTCACGCAGCCAACTCCAGTGGGGACGTTCCTGTCCCCTGTTGGGACGTTCCTGTCCCCTGTTGGGACGTTCCTGTCCCCTGTTGGGATTGTGCTTAAGACCTGCTGCTAGCTTAACCTCTTCTGAGGTATTTTTGGCTTCCAGTTCCTGCAGGCCTCAGTGTGTCTCATGTTGGGGACGGTATGTTCTAGTGCTGTGTAGCTCTATTCCATCTTTGTCCCCCGTGGGGTACTTTTGAACTCAGTCAGCATGTGGATGACGAAGCTTACGTGGGTGTGCATCGTTGTTTCTACAAACTCCTGTTTCCGACTGGTGCATGACATCAGAGCCAATCTGCTGCAGTTCTAATACATCTAATGTAGTCTCCAGACTCTTCCGCCCAAATAGTCAGGAAGAGTCTGGTGGATCAATGCATCAAACTCGGCCTTCTTTAGCCAATACAGAATGGCTGGGAGAAACTTCCGGCACATAGGCATTTAGTTAATGTCTCCCACAACACCTTCCCTCTAACCTTTCCCATGCCTCGCAGTCGTGTGATTTGCTAAAATTAAATGATGACAAGTACTTTACTCGGTTGGTCACTCCCATAGAATTCTATGGGCACTCCTACTAAGGCAGTGGTCCCCAAAATTGATTTGGCCCGTGACCCCATTTTGATATTTAAGTGTCTAAGTGCCTTAGACCGCTGTGGCACAGCGGTCTAAGGCACTGCATCTCAGTGCAAGAGGCGTCACTGCAGTCCCTAGATTGAATCCAGTCCCTGGAATGAATGTTTGCTTTTTATAATATGGGCTATGATAGTCTATTACAAATCAGTCTGACAGTACTTTTGACAGTATTTCTGAAGGAGGTATGGTTTGAAGTGACTGAAAACCCTCAGAAAGGCATTGGGAAGTTCAGAAGATCATCAGGCAATAATTGTGTATGATCTTCTGTGTAGAAAAGAACATCATCATTGCATTAGTGCCTGGTCTTGTCCACTCTGTTCTAATGAGTCCTGCGCGGCTTGTGGGCTTAAACGGTACAAAAGATACAGCCACATTTGTACGAAGAAAACACAAACCGCTTTGTTTACTGCATCGGAGGTTACTGACGTAACCCCGGTTCTATGAACCAAGCACTTAATTTTTTTTTTTTTAAATCAGAGTTTCTCTCGTAAACCCATTTTAAAATCAGGTGCGACCCCTAATTTGGGAAACGCTGCACTCACGCCGACTTTGAATCGTTGATAGCCCATGCTTATATGCGCTGTGTGCAATAGCCTGGGGATGAGGTTGTAATACACCTTCAAACACAAGAACAAAGTCTTATCCTACTTTTTGTCACTCTTTCTCATCAGTCTTTGAGCTGAGACAGATTTAGCACTGATGGATAAAGGTATCCACTTCTTGTGTCCCAGCGGTAAACAGAAGTAGGCCAACATTCTGTGTATATTATTGTCATGATTTTGACACAACAGGCATGCTGGTTTCAGCACTGTCTTAATTTAAGAGGAGTAAGGGCAGAAATCCCACTGATTTATACACTGGCCAAAATACTGTATGGAGAAGCCTTGAAACATGCCGTATCATCACTGTGTGACGTTGCTAGCAATGTCACTCTGGTCCTGATCGTAGTTGGATCTCAAACAAGGACATACTGTCTGACATCTGCCTCAGAGACATACGCATGCAATGGGCACAAGGCCTTACAGGACGCGATACCACAGACAAGTGACAGGCATGTAAGTAGCACAAAATCGTTTGGCTTTTGTTGTCGCCTTCAGGACAGTGGTGGTCTCAGCACAAACGCATGTCTTGCGTTGTTCAAATCAGCGTCACTCTGTAAATATGATTCAGGGACGCAGGCTAGTGGTGCCTATGGAGTTAGGAGGAGAGGCTAGCATGGCATAGCTTATCGCTCTGCCTTCTAACGGGGATTACAGATTAGCTGGGGCACTTTTGGCCGGCATCCCATTCCACTGCACCGACTGTGGAGCCAGTGAGTCGATGGCCTCTTAAATTTTGCATGCAGTGAAAGAGGAGGAGCGCGTTATTGGAAACTGATTTGTGCTTTAGGGAGCAAGGGGTGGGGCTCCGGCCAGGGCAAGATTCAGTCAGCACCTATTCTCCTCCCCCACCTCCCCCCCTTCTCTCTCTGCCACTCCTCCTTCCTTCTCTGTCACCGATTCTGCAACCGTTTGTGGTTGTCTCGTCCCTCTCTCCTCACACTCCTCTTTTAGTTTACTATGTCTCTCCTCCCTTTCTGTTTCCCTCTCTCTTTCTTTCTCTCTCTTCCTTTCTCTCTCCCTCTCCTTCCACCCCTCCCCTACCCTTGGACTGTTCCAGGTGACTTTGCCCAGTCAGCAGGCAAGGCCTAGCCACTGCAGCAGGCAGCAGACACAGCGAGAGAAAGGGGGGAAAGAGAGGAAAGGAAAGGAGGAATAGAGGCCTCCAGGAGGTAAATGATCTCCAGGAGCCGATTTTAAGACTAATAAACGCTTGACACCTCCATTACATTTAGTAACTTCACGATCCTTTCTTGTGGCTTCATTCAGTGTCGTTGTGTTCATGCTACCTAATTGTGACCTGCGTGGTGTATTCTTCTCTCTCACGGCCAGACGGTTTGTTTCTCTCAAGCATCTTGTTTACTGTTGGATGACATGCACTGCGATCAAGGCTATTTCAAATCTGCCTGATCTGAGGTATGAGCAGATAAGGTACATTTTAGAGATGGAATGTCCTCATTGGCTCTTGTGAAAAGTCAGTTTGGTTTTAGGCAGCAGTTCATTTGAACTATAGTTGTTCAGTTGTTCTCCTTGTAATTAGTAGTGCTATCCTACCATAATTGAATCACATATAACATATTCCCTGTAGGTGGAGACTAAACCGTGTATACATGCAGTAGAGTCCTATAAGCCTCCAGTTGCATTCCAGTGTGAGTGAGCGTGTCTGCTTGTGGATGAGGTGTGATTTGTTGACATGGGTGGTCTAGCAGATACTAGGGTGTCAACCCTCCCATTAATATGTATCATGTCACCGTGACATGATTGGGCCAATGGCTGTCATAGATGCAGGCGCACAGTGATGTTGTCATGATTCTGTGGCCTTCCTCCCAACATGACAGGCACACGTCTGTGTGCGAGTTTGTGACGAGACATGCAATGCAGTTGTGTGACTATTGGGGTGTATTCATTACGTCTTGCAACAGAAACCGTTTACTATTTAAGAACCAAACAGAGCAAATGTAACGAAATGGGGAGGGAGGAACCTTGAATATGTCCATTAGAAACTCTTGTTTTCGCGGCAAAACGTTTTCCGTTTAAAGTCAACGGTTTCTGTTGCAAAGCGTTTTGAAACAGCCCAAACTGTTAACAACAGAATCGGTGTAATGAATACACTCCTGGTGTGGCTGTTGAATGGAACCGGGTTTTGTGTTCAGTGTGTTTGAAACTGATCAGCAACATGGGTGTGTTTCCTAACTGTTTTCTTCTCAACTTCATAGTAACCTGGTGATCTTACTGAACTGAGGACAGTTTTGAGACTGGTTTCCTTGACCACGGTTGTTTGTCGTCTGGTCTCGCTCCCTGTGCACACAGATCCAGGTGATTAAGATTGAGTGTGACGACAACCGGGAGACGCGGTCGGCAAAGGATGCCCTGCTACTCTGGTGCCAGATGAAAACTGCTGGGTGAATGTCTTCATTTAACCAAAAGCCAAAATTGAACGTCAAACTTTGAACAGTTTCCACTTTCCATACATGTCTTTAAGGATGCTGACAGTTGTTTTACTACTGTTGATACATGCAATGTCTTTAGTTGGATAGCATATATCTATTGGACCAATAGTTGTGAGTGTGTTCTGTGTCAACTGTCCCACAGGTACTCTGAGGTCCACATCCAGAACTTCACCACCTGCTGGAGAGATGGTCTCGCCTTCAACGCTCTCATTCACCGACACAGGTCAGCATTGGCTAAGCAATCAAGTCTTTACGTTTTAAAACATGTATTTATGTGACCATATAGAAAGTGAACTAAATGACCTACATTGCATTACTACAGGCCTGATTTGATTGAATTCCATAAGCTGATCCGGTCAAATGCCACACACAACCTCCAGCAAGCCTTCAACATTGCTGAGCAGAACCTGGGGCTCACCAAACTCCTGGACCCTGAAGGTAAGACCGCACAGAGAATTGAAATAGCAACTAGACAACCTCGTCAACAGTTCATGGACATTTGGTAACATATATCTCAGACTTGCAAACCTTCACAGACTTTCAGCGACAGTGACCATAGTTTATATTTTACACTACTGAAATTATTTCATGTCAAGGTGTGATTATGTTATATTGTAAATGTGTGCTGTAAGTGTTTGTTTATTGGTGTCCTTCCTGTTTGACTCGGCAGACGTGAATACAGAGAACCCAGATGAGAAGTCGATAATAACCTATGTTGTGTCCTACTACCATTACTTCTCCAAGATGAAAGCCCTTCGAGTAGAGGGCAAGAGAGTGGGAAAGGTAGGAGGATGCCGACACACTTTCTCAAACTCAACACTAATGTACTTGTCCTCTTGCTCAGTTGTGTACCGGGGCCTCCCCCTCCTCTTTCTATTCTGGTTAGAGCCAGTTTGCGCTGTTCTGTGAAGCAAGTAGTACACAGCGGTTTCTTGGCAATTTTTCGCATGGAATAGTCTTCATTTCTCAGAACAAGAATAGACTGACGAGTTTCAGAAGAAAGTTATTTGTTTCTAGCCATTTTAAGCCTGTAATCGGACCCAGAAATGATCATGCTCCAGATATTCAACTAGTCTAAAGAAGGCCAGTTTTATTGCTTCTTTAATCAACACAACAGCCTTTTAAAATGATAAACTTGGATTAGCTAATACAACATGCAACTGGAACACAGGAGTGATGGTTGCTGATAATGGACCTCTGTACGCCTATGTAGATATTCCATAAAAAATCAGCTGTTTCCAGCTACAATAGTCATTTACAACATTAACATTTAACATTTTAATGGACAAAAAAATGTGTTTTTCTTTAAAAAATAAGGACATTTCTAAGTGACCCCAAATTTTTGAACAGTAGTGTATGTTTTGTACACATGAGTATAATTCAAATCAAATTTTATTAGTCACATACACATGGCTAGCAGATGTTAATGCGAGTATAGCGAAATGCTTGTGCTTCTAGTTCCGACCATGCAGTAATATCTAACAAGTAATCTAACCTAACAATTTCACAACCACCACCTTATATACACACAAGTGTAAAGGAATGAATAAGAATATGTACATAAAAATATATGAAGGAGCGATGGCCGAACGGCATAGGCAAGATGCAGTAGATGGTACATGGTACAGTATATACATATGAGATGAGTAATGTAGGGTATATAAACATTATATAAAGTGGCATTGTTTAAAGTGGCTAGTGATGATACATTTATTACATACATTTTTTCATTATTAAAGTGGCTAGAGATGAGTCAGTATGTTGGCAGCAGCCACTCAATGTTAGTGATGGCTGTTTAATAGTCTGATGGCCTTGAGATAGGAGCTGTTTTTCAGTCTCTCGGTCCCTGCTTTGATGCACCTGTACTGACCTCGCCTTCTGGATGATAGCGGGGTGAACAGGCAGTGGCTCGGGTGGTTGTTGTCCTTGATGATCCTTTTGGCCTTCCTGTGACATCGGGTGGTGTAGGTGTCCTGGAGGGCAGGTAGTTTGCCCCCGGTGATGCGTTTTGTAGACCTCACTACCCTCTGGAGAGCCTTACGGTTGAGGGCGGAGCAGTTGCCATACCAGGCGTTGATACAGCTCGACAGGATGCTCTCAATTGTGCATCTGGAAAAGTTTATTTTTGTTTTTGGTGATAAGCCGAATTTCTTCAGCCTCCTTGTGGGGACCCAGTGTTGAAGATCAGCGGGGTGGATATGTTGTTACCTACCCTCACCACCTGGGGGCGGCCCGTCAGGAAGTCCAGGACCCAGTTGCACAGAGTGGGGTCGAGACCCAGGGTCTCTAACTTAATGACGAGTTTGGAGGGTACTATGGTGTTTAATGATGAGCTGTAGTCGATGAACAGCATTCTTACATAGGTATTCCTCTTGTCCAGATGGGTTAGGACAGTGTGCAGTGTGATTGCGTCGTCTGTGGACCTATTGAGGCAGTAAGCAAATTGGAGTGGGTCTAGGGTGTCAGGTAGGGTGGAGGTGATATGGTCCTTGACTAGTCTCTCAAAGCACTTCATGATGACAGCAGTGAGTGCTATGGGGCGATAGTCATTTAGCTCAGTTACCTTCGCTTTCTTGGGAACAGTAACAATGGTGGTCCTCTTAAAGCATGTGGGAACAGCAGACTGGGATAAGGAATGATTGAATATGTCCGTAAACACACCAGCCAGCTGGTCTGCGCATGCTCTGAGGACGTGGCTAAGGATGCCGTCTGGGCCGGCAGCCTTGCGAGGGTTAACACGTTTGAATGTTTTACTCACGTTGGCTGCAGTGAAGGAGAGCCCGCAGGTTTTGTTAGCGGTCCGTGTCAGTGGTACTGTATTGTCCTCAAAGCGAGCAAAGAAGTCGTTTAGTTTGTCTGGGAGCAAGACATCGTGGTCTGTGATGGTGCTGGTATTCCTTTTGTAGTCCGTGATTGACTGTAGATCCTGCCACATACCTCTCGTGTCTGAGCCGTTATCAAATGCTAATAAACAAAAGTTATGAATTAAGTCAATCCTATGTAATATCCATCGATGCTAAATGTTTACGTTTTATACAGGTGTTGGACAATGCCATTGAGGGTCAGAAGATGATCGATCGATATGAGGCTCTGGCCTCGGAGCTCCTGGAGTGGATTGAGAAGACCATAGGCATCATCAGCAACCAGAAGTTTGCCAACTCCTTAACGGGTGTCCAGCAACAGCTTCAAGCCTTCACCACCTACTGCACCATCGAGAAGCCCATCAAGTAAGTCAACACTGTGCAATGACACATAAACATATGAATTATATTGCATCAATTTTTTTTCAATCTATAGTGGTCCTATTCATACACCAGAGGGTTTTAAACTTAAAACGTTTGTTTGATACAAATTATCACTTAAATAATTTTGGGTTGCTTTGGTTTTAGGACAGGATTTAGGTTGAGTCAATAGTTGCATCCTTTTATAGTTCTTATAGCTTATGTTTTATAGTATGTTATTTTCTCAGAGAATGCCTCCAGACAGATGCTTTTGATTTGTCTGATTCCCATTTGATGTGTGGTATGTACCATAACTGTTGGAGTATTCAACTAAAACCTACACATTGATGGGTGTGGGCACAGTAGTACTAGCATGAGACCCAGCATGAGGCCCCAAGCTGGCATGTCTGGCGTAACTAAGCACCCAGTTAGCCGTGCCATGTGACTCATGACCTATTTGACCAAAAGGGACTGGATCTAAGTGATGTGACACCCAAATGGGTCTCCAGAACCCTTTCACTCTATGGCTAGAGGATAGACATCTCCTCTGGTGACTAGTATCTCTGAGGCCTTTACCCGGCTTCTCACCCAGCCTCGTTGCCCTGGCAGCCCTCGATGGCCAAGAGGTGGTCATCATATGACTCTGAAATCTGCTCAGTGATGACCACTTATTATTTAGAATTAGGTTACAATTATACAGTGTGTGGAGCTATGCCACGTGTAATGATGAATGCCTTTGCGGTGAAGGTCAAGCCTGCCGGCAATGTCACAGAGAATATATTGATGAGTCGGGTAACTTACAGGGCTGGCACAATGACCGTATGATTGTGTAACCGACGACTATGGATGAAGACCGCCATGAAAAGACAATAACCGCCATAAACCGTATTTTTGTGGGGAACGAACAGCTGACCAAAGATGGGGGCGCCCGGGCATTCGTGCAGTTGTTTTGCGTTTCCTCGGTAACATGGACTCTTTACAACGTGATGTAACTTTGTTGCTTGCTGAAACAAGCAAGGTGTTGTAAGCAAACAAGCCTTTGGTTGCCTAGGCAACGGCACCTCCCTGCAGCAGCACATGCAGTCAGGACAGGAGGAAAGGAGAACATTTTTGCTATTCGAACGATTCAAATCAAATCAAATCAAATTTATTTATATAGCCCTTCATACATCAGCTGATATCTCAAAGTGCTGTACAGAAACCCAGCCTAAAACCCCAAACAGCAAACAATGCAGGTGTAAAAGCACGGTGGCTAGGAAAAACTCCCTAGAAAGGCCAAAACCTAGGAAGAAACCTAGAGAGGAACCGGGCTATGTGGGGTGGCCAGTCCTCTTCTGGCTGTGCCGGGTAGAGATTATAACAGAACATGACCAAGATGTTCAAATGTTCATAAATGACCAGCATGGTCAAATAATAATAAGGCAGAACAGTTGAAACTGGAGCAGCAGCACAGTCAGGTGGACTGAGGACAGCAAGGAGCCATCATGTCAGGTAGTCCTGGGGCACGGTCCTAGGGCTCAGGTCCTCCGAGAGAGAGAAAGAAAGAGAGAATTAGAGAGAGCATATGTGGGGTGGCCAGTCCTCTTCTGGCTGTGCCGGGTGGAAATTATAACAGAACGTGGCCAAGATGTTCAAATGTTCATAAATGACCAGCATGGTTGAATAATAGTAAGGCAGAACAGTTGAAACTGGAGCAGGAGCATGGCCAGGTGGACTGGGGACAGCAAGGAGTCCTCATGTCAGGTAGTCCTGGGACATGGTCCTAGGGCCCAGGCCAGTTGAAACTGGAGCAGCAGCATGGCCAGGTGGACTGGGGACAGCAAGGAGTCATCATGTCAGGTAGTCCTGGGGCATGGTCCTAGGGCTCAGGTCCTCCGAGAGAGAGAAAGAAAGAGAGAAGGAGAGAATTAGAGAACGCACACTTAGATTCACACAGGACACCTGAATAGGACAGGAGAAGTACTCCAGATAAACAAACTGACCCCAGCCCCCCGACACATAAACTACTGCAGCATAAATACTGGAGGCTGAGACAGGAGGGGTCAGGAGACACTGTGGCCCCATCCGAGGACACCCCGGACAGGGCCAAACAGGAAGGATATAACCCCACCCACTTTGCCAAAGCACAGCCCCCACACCACTAGAGGGAAATCTTCAACCACCAACTTACCATCCTGAGACAAGGCCGAGTATAGCCCACAAAGATCTCCGACACGGTACAACCCAAGGGGGAAACCCAGACAGGCCGACCACAACAGTGAATCAACCCACCCAGGTGACGCACCCCCCAGGGACGGCACGAGAGAGCCCCAGCAAGCCAGTGACTCAGCCCCCGTAACAGGGTTAGAGGCAAAGAATCCCAGTGAAAAGAGGGGAACCGGCCAGGCAGAGACAGCAAGGGCGGTTCGTTGCTCCAGAGCCTTTCCGTTCACCTTCCCACTCCTGGGCCAGACTACACTCAATCATATGACCCACTGAAGAGATGAGTCTTCAGTAAAGACTTAAAGGTTGAGACCGAGTTTGCGTCTCTGACATGGGTAGGCAGACCGTTCCATAAAAATGGAGCTCTATAGGAGAAAGCCCTGCCTCCAGCTGTTTGCTTAGAAATTCTAGGGACAATTAGGAGGCCTGCGTCTTGTGACCGTAGCGATTATAATGGTGACCGCGGTCATTTGGCTGACCAATGACCGTCATCTAAAATTCCATGACCGTCACAACCCTAGTAATGTAATAATAAGAAAAAATGCATGTCTTTTATCCATTTTTGAGCAGAGGGTTATTTTAAGGTACAGGATCTAGGATATGAGACCTGTGATTTTTCATTTCAAATGGATCCCACCTTGTGCAAAGTACTGTGTATCAGGATATTTGTGAAACACACTTTCTGTCTTGTGCTAGGTTCCAGGAGAAGGGGAACCTGGAAGTGCTCCTCTTTACTATCCAAAGCAAGCTCAGAGCTAACAACCAGAAACCATACGTGCCTCATGAAGGGAAACTCATCTCTGATATCAACAAGGTAATGAATACTGGTATAAGTGGGAATAAGGAGTGTCTCAAATGCCTGAACAGATAATGCAATAGCTGGACATGTCTTGGCAAATATAAAATCCTTCTTTATCAGTATCAGTTTTTTTTAAATGTAGCAAATCAGTGCAAATTACTCCTCTTTATGTTTGTCACCATGCTGCATTATGGGTACATTTTCCTCTGTTTTTCATTTGGCTAGGCGTGGGAGAGGCTGGAGAAGGCGGAGCATGAGAGAGGTGTGGCCCTACGTCAGGAGCTGATTCGCCAGGAGAAGCTGGAGCTGCTGGCCCAGCGGTTTGACCACAAGACCACCATGAGACAGGCGTGGCTCAACGAGAACCAGCGCCTCGTGTCTCAGGTAGGGACCACAGGGCGACAGTGACTAGTGTCTCTAACATATCAGACATGGGCCATATCCTAACAGTCTTATAGTAATAGTCTTATAATTTAGCTGTAGATTGAGAATGAAATGTCTCTAGAATGTATTTTAAGAACAATGGCAAAGTATTGTATAACATGAATGACTTTTAAATGGGCAATGGTATATTAAGATATATTTTCATATGACTGCATTGCCCCGACTGAGTAAACACTTCCACAATCACCTGCCTGTAGTTAAGTGATCCTCTGCCTGACTGAATGTCCCGTCCCACCAGGATAACTTTGGCTACGACCTGCCAGCGGTGGAGGCCGCCATGAAGAAGCACGAGGCCATTGAGGCAGACATCTCGTCGTACGAGGAGCGCATCGGGGTGGTGGTGGAGCTGGCTGGGGAGATAGAGACGGAAGGCTACTACGACATCCGGCGCATCTCGGCCCGAAAGGAGAACATCCTGGGCCAGTGGAGCCTGCTGAAGGAGCTGGTGGTGGGGAGGAAGGCCCGGTTGGAGAAGAACCTGGCTCTGCAGAAGACCTTCCAGGACATGGTCTATATGATCGACTGGATGGAGGACATGCAGGTGAGTATTTTGTCATGCATTTTACGTTACATGAACACTATACTGTCTCCAAGTTGCGTCGACTCAACAGCATAGACTGTGGGTTGACATTTGTGTGCAAATGAAATGATAATGTGGAGATGCAGTACATGGAACAACTGTGAGAAATCCTTGAGACGTTGACTTTTTAAGTTTTAGTACAGGCAGCATGGTAAGGGGAAGCACTGCTGAGTGTCAGAAAGGTGACCATGGTCTCTCTCACCACAGGTCCAGCTCCTGTCCAAAGACTTCGGCAAGCATCTGCTGGAGGTGGACGACCTGCTGCAGAAACACAGCCTCCAGGAAGCTGACATCACAGCGCAGGCAGAGAGGGTGCAGACCCTTAACTCAGCCGCTCTCAAATTCACCACCATCGAAGGTAAGACGTCAGATGGCTAATGTTCACAGATCGGCTTTAGTGAGAAGTGGAATGTGCTTTGATAACAACGAGGTGATTTTGAGGGATGAAATATTTGGATTTGATAGGATTAGAAATACTGACTGTGCTGTTATGTCTCCCTTGGTCCTGGAAAAATGCACAGTTAAGAAAAACAAATGTTTTGTGTTAAGAGTGTGTAGGAGTATAGTTTACTTTACATTGAGTGAAGTTGGTTGTGGCACTTCCAGAGAGACCCACAAGAGGGCAATCATGACTTTCCACAACATATTTTCTGAAGATCCATTTACAATACAAAAGTGAAGGTTATTTCAATTTTGTGGATATTACATAGTTATTTTGGAAAACTTTATGCTCGTTTTATATCAGTATTAGGGTTTTTGTTTACGTGCAAATTTCATTGAGTGTTTAGATATAGTCCCCCATATACATCTTTAATACAGACATATATATTGAGTGCTGTCCCCTGTCCCCTATTCTCTCTCCTTCCCAGGCTACCAGCCCTGTGACCCCCAGGTGATCTGCAACCGGGTCAACCACGTCAGCACCTGCCTGGAGGAGCTCAAGCAGCTGGCGGCCAAGCGGCGCTCGGAGCTGGAGGAGTCTCAGCACCTCTGGGCCTTCTTCCAGGAGGTGGAGGAGTCCGAGGCCTGGATCCGCGAGAAGAGCTCCATCCTGGCCACCCAGACCTGCGGCAAGGACCTGAGCAGCGTGCTGCGGCTGCTCCAGAAACACAAGACCCTGGCTGGGGAGCTGCTGGCCCACCGCTCCCTCCTCCAACAGACCATGAAGAAGGGCAAGCAGATCCTGATGGAGAAGAGTTTCGGCACGGGGGGCATCCAGGAGCGCATCATGGAGGTGAAAGGGGAGTGGAAGAGGCTGGAGGACCAGGCGGCGCAGAGACTGGGCCACCTGCAGGAGGCACTCAATTTCTTCCAGTTCAGCACAGAGACGGACGACCTGCTGGCCTGGCTGCAGGACGCCTACCGCCTGGTTTCCAGCGAGGACTTTGGCCACGATGAGTACTCCACCCAGTCACTGCTCAAGAAGCACCGGGGTGTGTGCGAGGCCGTGGACAAGCACCGGATGCACGTGGTAACTCTGCGCAAACACATGGTGGCGCTGCCACTGCATTACCGGGAGCTGGACGAGGTGCAGTCGAGGATGGGCGAGGCGGAGCAGCTGTACGCCGAGGTGGCCGAGGTGGCCGTCCTGAGGCAGCAGTGGCTGCACGACGCGCTGGCCGTCTACCTCATGTTCAGCGAGGTCAACGCCTGCGAGGTGTGGATCGACGAGAAGGAGCAGTGGCTCAACAAGATGGAGGTTCCAGAGAGGCTGGAGGACGTAGAGGTCATAGCCCACAGGTACAGCTCCCGTCTGGGGTGGAGATCATAGGCAGAATGTTAGATTTAAGTGATGCTTTTAGTTCTAAAGTTAGTCATGCGTTTTTCGGGAATCCGTTGCTTGAATCCTCCCCTCATAAGGGCGACATAACACTGTCATAGCAATGTCATAATCAGTCTTATCTAACTGATGGCTCTATTGCGTTTAAAACACACATTCTCCCTCCTCTCATGTCACACTCTCTGTAGGTTTGAGAGCCTGGACCAGGAGATGAACAGCCTGATGGGAAGGATCCTGGACGTGAACCAGATAGTGCAGCAGCTCCTGGACAGTGGTCACCCCAGCTCTACAGAGGTCAGAGGCTGTCAGGACCACCTCAACAGCAGGTAACACCAGCCCACTGTTCTCTGACTGACCAACTCTGGGGTGTATTTCACTAGGAACCAAACAGAAGCAAAAGGTCAAAACGGGGAAGGACTAACTTGAACTTTACCAACAAGAATGTTTTGTTACAGTTTGCTATGGTGTGCAGCAAGGAATGCACCCCAGGTCTATTCCACAAGAAGACAATATGTGATGAAAATGTGACTTATCTGCATTGCGAAATAACATGGGAATTATGTTTAGTTGGATAGAGATTCTTCAACACAGGTCATTTATTACAATACTTAACACTACATAGGCTGCGTTTATTCTGGCAGGCCAATTCTGAAAATAGCTGAACTGATTGGTCAAAAGACCAATTGACAAAAATAAATTAAAAGATCAGAATTGGGAAGCCTGTGTAAACACAGCCATAGAAACACATCTGTCAATCTATGTACAACACATGGTGCGCAGTGCATTTATGATTTTTTTTCTCCCAAAGTGTTCCAGTTACCTCATTGTTAGCTAATTTCCTGCCAAATAAGGAAAGGGGGGGGTGATCAGATGCTGACCACGATGATCACATGCTCCCTGCTGATAGAACTGGAAGGGGACCAGAGACCCTACTGACACCATGGTGACACAGACAGACAGATCCAGGGCCAGGGTAGTGGATGATGGTTTTGGTGAAATGCTCCAGTGGCCAAGTTCCTCCTGACCTTGGCATACAGAGCCTATCTCAGGGTGACCATCTGTGTCGACTGCCTACCACACCGGGTGCAAGACCAACATGCCCAAAATGTGTTCTCTTTGGCTTTACTATATTCTCCCTCAGTCTCAAACTGTTATGGTTTTAGTTGTGACTAAGTCTAGCATTCATGGATATTGTACATCTCTATGACATAGTTTCGGTAGACTTTGTCCTCTCTTGTTCAGGTTTGCTTCATGTTTTGACCATATCTGGTCAATGGTCCTATATATTATTGCTACCCTTTGAGGCCTCTGGCTTGGGGGTTTTGGCATGACGTCATGTTGGATATGCTTTGCTGAATGAGTATAATTCATGCCTGTTCTTTTGCACGAGGACCATATTAATTGGCGTGGAAACAAGCTAGACACACAGCCTGTGTCAAGACAAAGACAAAAACCCTTTGAGATGCAAATGACAACTAACAAACGAAACCAATGTCCCTTATTAATGCATTCGATCAATTGCACTATCCTCTTGGGCTCTGTTGGTAAGTGAAAATAATATATAATTTGAATAGTCTATATAATTTTCAAACATGAATTTGTGACAATTGTAACAATAGTTAGTACTTAGTGTATGTTTTAGTATACTGACTGAATTAAAAGCTTAAAACAGATGCAGACTGACCCAGCCCCCTCCCCACCCCTGCGCCCCTGTCTGTCCCTCCCTCTCCCTACCACTGTGCCCCTTCCTATTAACCCCACACCCCTGGGCCCTTGTCTGCCCACTCCCCACCACTGTGCCCCTGTCTGTTATGTCCCCCTCCCCACCCCTGTGGCCTTGTCTTTCCCCTCCCCCTCCCCTCCCCTCCCCACCCCTGGGCCCCTGTCTGCCCACTCCCCACCACTGTGCCCCTGTCTGTTATGTCCCCCTCCCCACCCCTGTGGCCTTGTCTTTCCCCTCCCCCTCCCCTCCCCACCCCTGGGCCCCTGTCTGCCCACTCCCCACCCCTGTGCCCCCTGTCTGTCCCCTCTAGATGGAACCGCATCGTGGAGATGGTGGAGCAGAAAAAGGACCACCTGGACTCTGTCCTCCGTCTCCAGAACTACCTGCTGGAGTGTGCTGAGATCAAGTCTCAGATCCAGGAGAAGCGCAAGGCCATCGACGCCACTCAGTACGTGGGCAGTGACCTGGGCGGGGTGCTGGCCCTGCAGCGCCGACTCTCCACCATGGAGGGGGCCCTGGCCGTGCTGGAGCCCAAGCTGCTTCACCTGCAGCAGGAGGCAGAGGAGCTGGCTATCTCGCACCCGGCCAAGGCCATGGAGGTCCTGGAGCACTTCGAGGGCATCAGTGTGGAGTGGGAGGAGCTGAAGCGCACGCTGCAGGGCTGCGAGGACTCTCTGATGGTGGCGGGGCGGCTGCAGCAGTTCATCCAGGACCTGGACTCCTTCCTGACGTGGCTGGTGCACACGCAGACGGCGGCAGCTAGCGACGAGCTGCCCAACGCGCTGGAGGAGGCCGAGAGGCTGATCAACCGCCACGCGGCGCTGAAGGAGGAGATCGGGAGGTACGAGGAGGACTACGATCGGCTGCAGGCGGTCAACGAGCTGCTGGAGGCCGAGGAGGCTCCGCTGCCATACGCGGCGCTGCAGCAGTGGCTCCAGAAGCTGGATGTGGGCTGGAACAAGCTGCTGGAGATGTGGGAGAGCCGGAGGGAGGTGCTGGTTCAGGCGCACATCTTCCACCTCTTCCTGAGGGACGTCAAGCAGGCCGAGGCCTTCCTCAACAACCAGGTCAGTTAACCTCTTGTTGGACATCCCAACACCAATTTATCTATCAGCAATATCTAGTAGTTAGGCCTACATACTGTATGTTATGTGCTGAGAAAAGTCCTGAGTGTTATGTGCTGAGTCAATTCATCCTAAATCATATTTAGCTAATCTGTGTTATTAGTCAGTAATTCTTATTAAACATGAATAGCTAAAGACGGTACAATATGACTTCTGACTGTACTAGATATGGATGCTGTGGAAGCGTAGTGCTATTGCAGTGAGGGTCAGTGCTTTTACAGTGAGGATCAGTGCTCTTACAGTGAGGATCAGTGCTATTACAGTGAGGGTCAGTGCTATTACAGTGAGGGTCAGTGCTATTACAGTGAGGGTCAGTGCTATTACAGTGAGGGCCAGTGCTATTACAGTGAGGGCCAGTGCTATTACAGTGAGGGCCAGTGCTATTACAGTGAGGGCCAGTGCTATTACAGTGAGGGTCAGTGCTATTACAGTGAGGGTCAGTGCTATTACAGTGAGGGTCAGTGCTATTACAGTGAGGGTCAGTGCTATTGCAGTGAGGGTCAGTGCTATTGCAGTGAGGGTCAGTGCTATTGCAGTGAGGGTCATTGCTATTGCAGTGAGGGTCAGTGCTATTGCAGTGAGGGTCAGTGCTATTGCAGTGAGGGTCAGTGCTATTGCAGTGAGGGTCAGTGCTATTGCAGTGAGGGTCAGTGCTATTGCAGTGAGGGTCAGTGCTATTACAGTGAGGGTCAGTGCTATTACAGTGAGTGGCCAGTGTTCTATAGATGTTATAATGGCAGGAAAAACCCCAGGGATGCAATCTTAGAAAACAAGGTGCTATCTAGAACCTAAATGGGTTCTTCGACTGTCCCCATAGGAGAACCCTTTGAATCAATATTTTTTTGTTCCAAGTAGATCCCTTTTGAGTTCCATGTAGAACCCTTTTCACAGAGGGTTCTACATGGAACACAACAGAGTTCTAACTGGAACCAAAAAGTGTTCTATCTGGAATCGAAAAGGGTGTGGAAAGGGCATTGTGGGATATTTTTATAGTTACACACAGCACAGTATTCAGTGTGCCTGTGATCCCTAGCCTAGATGTAGAATTCATAGGTGGCTCCATAGCAGGAAATCCCAGCAAGATGTGATATTGGATATGACAGCACAACCAACGACCAGTCGTAAACCCGCAACATTGCAGGCCTGCAGCAAAACTAGTAGCTATCTTCTTGCACACTATTGTGAGGGAGGCAAAGCTTTGGCAATTTGGTCTTCACTGTGCCTATTAGGGTTCACAGGCTTGAGTGTCTGTATGTGTGTGTTTATACAGTACAATTGATCATGTTCAAATGTTTAAAAAAATGACATTGTTTTGCATTTAGTATCACAGTATCTCTTCCTTTATTGTATCATGTGTGCGACTATGTACAGTATAATCTTTAGGCTGTGCTCTGCAGGCTGGAATATATACAGTGACTTGCGAAAGTATTCGGCCCCCTTGAACTTTGCGACCTGCTGCCACATTTCAGGCTTCAAACATAAAGATATAAAACTTTATTTTTTTGTGAAGAATCAACAACAAGTGGGACACAATCATGAAGTGGAACGACATTTATTGGATATTTCAAACTTTTTTAACAAATCAAAAACGGTGACAGGGGGAATGGAAGCTCTTTGTGTGCAACAGGTAGGGGCAATTGAGTGCAAGCTTCACAAAAAAAATGTTGTAAAAATTACAGTGCCTTGCGAAAGTATTCGGCCCCCTTGAACTTTGTGACCTTTTGCCACATTTCAGGCTTCAAACATAAAGATATAAAACTGTATTTTTTTGTGAAGAATCAACAACAAGTGGGACACAATCATGAAACTGTTTTAACAAATCAAAAACTGAAAAATTGGGCGTGCAAAATTATTCAGCCCCTTTACTTTCAGTGCAGCAAACTCTCTCCAGAAGTTCAGTGAGGATCTCTGAATGATCCAATGTTGACCTAAATGACTAATGATGATAAATACAATCCACCTGTGTGTAATCAAGTCTCTGTGTAAATGCACCTGCACTGTGATAGTCTCAGAGGTCCGATAAAAGCGCAGAGAGCATCATGAAGAACAAGGAACACACCAGGCAGGTCCGAGATACTGTTGTGAAGAAGTTTAAAGCCGGATTTGGATACAAAAAGATTTCCCAAGCTTTAAGCATCCCAAGGAGCACTGTGCAAGCGATAATATTGAAATGGAAGGAGTATCAGACCACTGCAAATCTACCAAGACCTGGCCGTCCCTCTAAACTTTCAGCTCATACAAGGAGAAGACTGATCAGAGATGCAGCCAAGAGGCCCATGATCACTCTGGATGAACTGCAGAGATCTACAGCTGTTGTGGGAGACTGTCCATAGGACAACAATCAGTTGTATATTGCACAAATCTGGCCTTTATGGAAGAGTGGCAAGAAGAAAGCCATTTCTTAAAGATATCCATAAAAAGTGTAGTTTAAAGTTTGCCACAAGCCACCTGGGAGACACACCAAACATGTGGAAGAAGGTGCTCTGGTCAGATGAAACCAAAATTGAACTTTTTGGCAACAATGCAAAACGTTGTTTGGCGTAAAAGCAATACAGCTCATCACTCTGAACACACCATCCCCACTGTCAAATATGGTGGTGGCAGCATCATGGTTTGGGCCTGCTTTTCTTCAGCAGGGACAGGGAAGATGGTTAAAATGGATGGGAAGATGGATGGAACCAAATACAGGACCATTCTGGAAGAAAACCTGATGGAGTCTGCAAAAGACCTGAGACTGGGACGGAGATTTGTCTTCCAACAAGACAATGATCCAAAACATAAAGCAAAATCTACAATGGAATGGTTCAAAAATAAACATATCCAGTTAGAATGGCCAAGTCAAAGTCCAGACCTGAATCCAATCGAGAATCTGTGGAAAGAACTGAAAACTGCTGTTTACAAATGCTCTCCATCCAACCTCACTGAGCTCGAGCTGTTTTGCAAGGAGGAATGGGAAAACATTTCAGTCTCTCAATGTACAAAACTGATAGAGACATACCCCAAGCGACTTACTGTAACGTCGTTCGTCTGTTGTATGAAGAGAGTCAGACCGAAATGCAGCGTGTAGGTTATTCATGACTTTAATGAAGGAATTGCAGTACATGAAATAACTCAAAAATACGAAAACAACAAACGGAACGTGAAACCTATTACAGCCTATCTGGTGCAACACTACACAGAGACAGGAACAAACACCCACAGACAGGAGACTCCGGCAGGGCAGGAGAGGAAAAAGGCTTTGGCTGTGCTAAACAGGCGGGAGACTCCAACAGCGCAGGAGAGGAGAAAAGCGCTGGCTGCGCTGAACAGGCGAGGCGCACTGGAGGCTTCGTGCGTGGTGCTGGAACTGGTGGTACTGGATCGAGGACACGCACAGGAAGCCTGGTGCGGGGAGCTGCTACCGGAGGACTGGTGTGTAGAGGTGGCTCTGGATAGACCGGACCGTGCAGGCGCACTGGAGCTCTTGAGCACCGAGCCTGCCCAAGCTTACCTGGCTCGATGCCCACTCTAGCCCGGCCAATAGGAAGGGCTGGTATGTGCCGCAGCTGGCTCTGCACCCGCACTGGAAACACCGTGTGCTCCATAGCATAACATGGTGCCTGCCCGGTCTCTCTAGCCCAACGGTGAGCACAGGGAGTATGCGCAGGTCTCCTACCTGGCATAACTATTCTCCCTTCTAGCCCCCCCCAATATTTTTTTTTGGGGCTGTTTTTCCGGTTTCCAACCACATCGCCGTGCTGCCTCCTCATACCTGCGCCTCTCCGCTTAAGCTGCTTCTATTTCCTCCTTGGGACGGCGATATTCTCCCGGCTGCGCCCAGGGTCCTTTTCCGTCTAATTCCTCCTCCCATGTCCAAATCTCCAAGTGGTGCAGCCTCTCCCACTGCAACTGCTCTTCACGATTAACAGGAGAGTAGGCTCAGGTCTGACTCCTGACTCAGCCACTCTCTCTCTGCGCTTTCCCCCGTTACTTTCGGTTTTCGCTCTGCATCGCCGTGCTTTCCTTTTCGACTCCATACGTCTATAGCCCTCTTCGCATTGCTGTAGGGAATCCCAGGCGGGCTCCTGCACTCGCTCTGGGTCGGCCGCCCACCTGTCGGTTTCTTCCCACGTCGTATAATCATTACATTACATTACATTTACATTTAAGTCATTTAGCAGACGCTCTTATCCAGAGTGACTTACAAATTGGTGCATTCACCTTATGACATCCAGTGGAACAGTCACTTTACAATAGTGCATCTAAAACTTAAGGGGGGGGGGGGGTGAGAGGGATTACTTATCCTATCCTAGGTATTCCTTAAAGAGGTGGGGTTTCAGGTGTCTCCGGAAGGTGGTGATTGACTCCGCTGTCCTGGCGTCGTGAGGGAGTTTGTGCCACCATTGGGGGGGCCAGGGCAGCGAACAGTTAATCCATGCCTCTACCGTCCATAACGTCCTCCTTTAGATCCTGCCAGTTCACACGCTGCTCGGTCTGTGAGTGGTGGGTGTTTCTGTAAAGTCGTTCATCTGTTGTATGAAGAGAGTCAGACCGAAATGCAGCGTGTAGGTTATTCATGACTTTAATGAAGGAATTGCGGTACATGAAATAACTCAAAAATACGAAAACAACAAACGGAACGTGAAACCTATTACAGCCTATCTGGTGCAACACTACACAGAGACAGGAACAAACACCCACAAAATACAACACGAACTCAGGCTACCTAAATACGGTTCCCAATCCGAGACAACGAGAATCACCTGACTCCAATTGAGAATCGCCTCAGGCAGCCAAGCCTAACTAGACACACCCCTAATCATACACAATCCCAATTAATACAAACCCCAATACGAAACACAACATATAAACCCATGTCACACCCTGGCCTACCCAAACATATACCAAAAACACAAAATACAATGACCAAGGCGTGACACTTACAGCTGTAATCGCAGCAAAAAGGTGGCGCTACAAAGTATTAACTTAAGGGGGCTGAATAATTTTGCACGCCCAATTTTTCAGTTTTTGATTTGTTAAAAAAGTTTGAAATATCCAATAAATGTCGTTCCACTTCATGATTGTGTCCCACTTGTTGTTGATTCTTCACAAAAAAATACAGTTTTATATCTTTATGTTTGAAGCCTGAAATGTGGCAAAAGGTCGCAAAGTTCAAGGGGGCCGAATACTTTCGCAAGGCACTGTACATACTTTATACAGTGCACTCCATTGCAGGGTCTTTGCATGCAGAACATTCCAGTTGAAATGGCAAAAGGCACGCCTTTCCCCTGACTTCTCTGTCCGTGTGTCCGAGCAAGTCTTCTGGTTTGGTAACAGTCCTTTACCACAGATCCTGTTCTCCCTTTAGACCCCACAGTCACCGAACTACAGGCCAACGGATTTCTTTTTGAATTGTTGTCAAACAAGGTGCCGCGGACTCGTTTTTTGGTCTTTCGCCCATGTTTATCTCAACCTGTCTACCATACATGTAGGAATGTCCTTACACTATCGCTTTGCTTTACCTGTCATTGTGTTGAACACAACAATTCAGCATTCACAACTCAGACATCTCGGGCAGAACTTTGTAGTATGAAATAGAGCCTGAGAGGGTTGCTATTCTCATGCCATTCATTGATCAGGAAAGCATTGTAGGGTTCCTTGCCAATAATGACTGAAACCTGACCTCGTTATAGTCCTTACAGATCAGTTTATTTGTCATTCAGCAAGAATCTGCTCCTTTTGCATGTACTAAACATGCTAATGTGGTTACTGATCAAATGCCATGAGATAATACCCATGTCTATGAGCAAGGTTTTCCCCCCAAATACCACATAAGAGCTTACTACAGTAATATTCCCATTTTCTCTCTCAGTTTTACTTATATTCCCTCTACTCTCTTGTACATTCATATACGCTTCACTGACGTGGGGTTCTGACTCTGTCCATTCTCCCCGTCCCCCTACCAGGAGTCAGCCTTGGCCCACGTTGAGCTCCCCGCCACGGTGGAGACGGTGGAGGCTGCCATCAAGAAGCACAAGGACTTCACCACCACCATGGAGCTCAACCTGCATCGCATCAAGGCTGTCATCGAGGCTGGAGAGAGCCTCATTAGCCAGAGCAACATCTACTCGGACCGTATCAGGGAGCGTGTGGACACCCTGGCTAACAGGTGGGTGGCGACACATTGGACTGTTCTTGTCTGACCATGCTGTTGTATGTCAAAGCCATGTACAATCTTTCTTAAACATCTTTGACTATACACAGAAGAGCACGGAGGCATGAAAATGAAATGCGAGCTTAGTCCGATCCATATAGCAGCATGGCTGAGTATTGACATGTTCTTATTTATACAGGGGAGGGCGCTATGGTAAAGTCTGAAACGCATGAGGTAAAGGTAGAGGTATCACTTGTCACTTAGCAGAGGCACAATACCATACAGTACCAGTCTAAAGTTTGGACTCACCTACTCTTTCCAGGGTTTTTCTTTATTTGTGACAATTTTCTACATTGTAGAAAAATAGTGAAGAAGTCAAAACTATGACATAACACATATGGAATCCTGTAGCAACCAAAAATGTGTTTATCAAATCAAAATATATTTTAAATTCTTCAAAGTAGCCACCCTTTGCCTTGATGACAGCTTTGCACGCTATTCTATCAACCTGCTTCATGAGGTAGTCACCTGAAATTTGTCTTTCAATTAACAGGTGTGCCTTGTTAAAAGTTAATTTGTGGAATTTCTTTCCTTATTCATTTCCTTCTTAACTGAGCCAATCAGTTTTGTTGTGACAAGGTAGGGTTCGTATACATAAGATAGCCCTATTTGGTAAATTACCAAGTCCATATTATGGCAAGGACAGCTCAAATAAGAAAAGAGAAACAACAGTCCATCACTACTTTAATACATGAAGGTCAGTCAATACAGAAGATTTCAAGAACTTTTAAAGTTTCTTCAGGTGCAGTCACAAAAACCATCAAGCTCTATGATGAAACTGGCTCTCATGAGGACCACCACAGGAAAGGAAGACCCAGCGTTACCTCTGCTGCTGTGGATAAATTCATTATAGTTAACTGCACCTCAGATTGCAGCCCAAATAAATGCTTCACAATGTTCAAGTAACAGACGCATCTCAACATCAACTGTTCAGTAACAGACACGTCTCAACATCAATTGTTCAGAGGAGACTGTGTGAATCAGGCCTTCATGGTTGAATTGCTGCAAAGAAACCACTACTAAAGGACACCAATAATAAGAAGAGACTTGCTTGGGCCAAGACACACGAGCAATGGGACATTAAACTGGTGGAAATCTGTCCTTTGGTCTGATGAGTCCAAATGTGAGATTTTTGGTTCCAACAGCCGTTTCCTGGTGAGATGCAGAGTAGGTGAATGAATGATCTCTGCATGTGTGGTTCCCACCTTGAAGCATGGAGGAGGAGGTGTGATGGTGTAGGTGTGCTTTGCTAGTGACACTGTCAGTGATTTATTTAGAATTCAAGGCACACTTAACCAGCATGGTTACCACAGCATTCTGCAGCGATATGCCATCCCACCTGCTTTGGCTTAGTGGGACTATAATTTGATTTCAACAGGACAATGACCCAAAATACACCTCCTGTCATGTTTTGTCTTATATTGTCTTGTCATTTTGCTTTTCCCTCTGTTCGTTTTCCCCCTGCTGGTCTTTTTAGGTTCGTTCCCCTTTTTCTCTCTCCCTTCCTCTCTCTCTTCTCTCTATCGTTCCGTTCCTGCTCCCAGCTGTTCCTATTCCCCTAATCAATCATTTAGTCTTCCCACACCTGTTCCCTATCTTTTCCCCTGATTAGAGTCCCTATTTCTCCCCTTGTTTTCCGTTTCTGCCCTGTCGGATCCTTGTATATTGTTCACCGTGCTGTGTCTTTGTATCGCCCTGTCGTGTCGTGTTTCCCTCAGATGCTGCGTGGTGAGCAGGTGTCTGAGTCTGCTACGGTCAAGTGCCTTCCCGAGGCAACCTGCAGTTTATTATCAAGTCTCCAGTCAGTTCTCGTGATTACGAGTGAAATTGTTTTTATGCTTTATTTACCGCTCCGATTTGTCTAGGAGTATTGCTATTTCCTTTAACTGGATTAAAGACTCTGTTTTCGCCAAGTCGCTTTTGGGTCCTCATTCACCTGCATAACAGAAGGATCCGACCAAAGAATGGACCCAGCGACTACAGACGCTCGTAACACTGCCCGTCGAGATCCAAGGAGCCATGCTCGGCAGACACGAGCAGGAATTGTCTGCTGCTCGTCATGCCATGGAGAACCTGGCCGCTCAGGTTTCCGACCTCTCTGGACAGTTCCAGAGTCTTCGTCTCGTGCCACCTGTTACTTCCTGGTCTGCCGAGCCTCCGGAACCTAGAGTTAATAACCCACCTTGCTACTCCGGGCAGCCCAAGGAGTGCCGCTCCTTTCTCACCCAGTGTGATATTGTGTTCTCTCTCCAACCCAACACATACTCTAGAGAGAGAGCTCGGGTTGCTTACGTCATTTCACTCCTTACTTGCCGGGCTCGAGAGTGGGGCACAGCTATCTGGGAGGCAAGGGCTGATTGTTCAAACAATTACCAGAACTTTAAAGAGGAGATGATTCGGGTTTTTGACCGTTCAGTTTTTGGTAGGGAGGCTTCTAGGGCCCTGGCTTCCCTATGCCAAGGTGATCGATCCATAACGGATTACTCTATAGAGTTTCGCACTCTTGCTGCCTCTAGTGACTGGAACGAGCCGGCGCTGCTCGCTCGTTTTCTGGAGGGACTCCACGCAGTGGTCAAAGATGAGATTCTCTCCCGGGAGGTTCCTTCCAGTGTGGACTCGTTGATTGCTCTCGCCATCCGCATAGAACGACGGGTAGATCTTCGTCACCAAGCTCGTGGAAGAGAGCTCGCGTCAACGGTGTTTCCCTGCTCTGCATCGCAACCATCTCCCTCCTCTGGCTCAGAGACTGAGCCCATGCAGCTGGGAGGTATTCGCATCTCGACTAAGGAGAGGGAACGGAGGATCACCAACCGCCTGTGCCTCTATTGCGGATTTGATGGACATTTTGTCAATTCATGTCCAGTAAAAGCCAGAGCTCATCAGTAAGCGGAGGGCTACTGGTGAGCGCTACTACTCAGGTCTCTCCATCTAGATCCTGTACTACTGTGTCGGTCCATCTACGCTGGACCGGTTCGGGTGCTACATGCAGTGCCTTGATAGACTCTGGGGCTGAGGGTTGTTTCATGGACGAAGCATGGGCTCGGAAACATGACATTCCTTTCAGACAGTTAGACAAGCCTACGCCCATGTTCGCCTTAGATGGTAGTCATCTTCCCAGTATCAGATTTGAGACACTACCTTTAACCCTCACAGTATCTGGTAACCACAGTGAGACTATTTCTTTTTTGATTTTTCGTTCACCTTTTACACCTGTTGTTTTGGGTCATCCCTGGCTAGTATGTCATAATCCTTCTATTAATTGGTCTAGTAATTCTATCCTATCCTGGAACGTTTCTTGTCATGTGAAGTGTTTAATGTCTGCCATCCCTCCCATTTCTTCTGTCCCCACTTCTCAGGAGGAACCTGGCGATTTGACAGGAGTGCCGGAGGAATATCATGATCTGCGCACGGTCTTCAGTCGGTCCCGAGCCAACTCCCTTCCTCCTCACCGGTCGTATGATTGTAGTATTGATCTCCTTCCGGGGACCACTCCTCCTCGGGGTAGACTATACTCTCTGTCGGCTCCCGTTCGAACGTAAGGCTCTCGAGGATTATTTGTCTGTGTCTCTTGACGCCGGTACCATAGTGCCTTCTTCCTCTCCGGCCGGGGCGGGGTTTTTTTTTGTTAAGAAAAAGGACGGTACTCTGCGCTCCTGCGTGGATTATCGAGGGCTGAATGACATAACGGTTAAGAATCGTTATCCGCTTCCCCTTATGTCATCAGCCTTCGAGATTCTGCAGGGAGCCAGGTGCTTTACTAAGTTGGACCTTCGTAACGCTTACCATCTCGTGCGCATCAGAGAGGGGGACGAGTGGAAAACGGCGTTTAACACTCCGTTAGGGCATTTTGAGTACCGGGTTCTGCCGTTTGGTCTCGCCAATGCGCCAGCTGTTTTTCAGGCATTAGTTAATGATGTTCTGAGAGACATGCTGAACATCTTTGTTTTTGTCTACCTTGACGATATCCTGATTTTTTCACCGTCACTCGAGATTCATGTTCAGCACGTTCGACGTGTTCTCCAGCGCCTTTTAGAGAATTGTCTCTACGTGAAGGCTGAGAAGTGCTCTTTTCATGTCTCCTCCGTTACTTTTCTCGGTTCCGTTATTTCCGCTGAAGGCATTCAGATGGATTCTGCTAAGGTCCAAGCTGTCAGTGAGTGGCCCGTTCCAAGGTCACGTGTCGAGTTGCAGCGCTTTCTAGGTTTCGCTAATTTCTATCGGCGTTTCATTCGTAATTTCGGTCAAGTTGCTGCCCCTCTCACAGCTCTTACTTCTGTCAAGACGTGTTTTAAGTGGTCCGGTTCCGCCCAGGGAGCTTTTGATCTTCTAAAAGAACGTTTTACGTCCGCTCCTATCCTCGTTACTCCTGACGTCACTAGACAATTCATTGTCGAGGTTGACGCTTCAGAGGTAGGCGTGGGAGCCATTCTATCCCAGCGCTTCCAGTCTGACGATAAGGTTCATCCTTGCGCTTATTTTTCTCATCGCCTGTCGCCATCTGAACGCAACTATGATGTGGGTAACCGCGAACTGCTCGCCATCCGCTTAGCCCTAGGCGAATGGCGACAGTGGTTGGAGGGGGCGACCGTTCCTTTTGTCGTTTGGACAGACCATAAGAACCTTGAGTACATCCGTTCTGCCAAACGACTTAATGCTCGTCAAGCTCGTTGGGCGTTATTTTTCGCTCGTTTCGAGTTTGTGATTTCTTACCGTCCGGGTAGCAAGAACACCAAGCCTGATGCCTTATCCCGTCTTTTTAGTTCTTCTGTGGCTTCTACTGATCCCGAGGGGATTCTTCCTTATGGGCGTGTTGTCGGGTGGACAGTCTGGGGAATTGAAAGACAGGTTAAGCAAGCACTCACGCACACTGCGTCGCCGCGCGCTTGTCCTAGTAACCTTCTTTTCGTTCCTGTTTCCACTCGTCTGGCTGTTCTTCAGTGGGCTCACTCTGTCAAGTTAGCTGGTCATCCCGGTGTTCGAGGCACTCTTGCTTCTATTCGCCAGCGCTTTTGGTGGCCGACTCAGGAGCGTGACACGCGCCGTTTCGTGGCTGCTTGTTCGGACTGCGCGCAGACTAAGTCAGGTAACTCTCCTCCTGCCGGTCGTCTCAGACCGCTCCCCATTCCTTCTCGACCATGGTCTCACATCGCCCTAGACTTCATTACCGGTTTGCCTTTGTCTGCGGGGAAGACTGTGATTCTTACGGTTGTCGATAGGTTCTCTAAGGCGGCACATTTCATTCCCCTCGCTAAACTTCCTTCCGCTAAGGAGACGGCACAAATCATCATCGAGAATGTGTTCAGAATTCATGGCCTCCCGTTAGACGCCGTTTCAGACAGAGGTCCGCAATTCACGTCACAGTTTTGGAGGGAGTTCTGTCGTTTGATTGGTGCGTCCGTCAGTCTCTCTTCCGGGTTTCATCCCCAGTCTAACGGTCAAGCAGAGGGGCCAATCAGACGATTGGTCGCATACTACGCAGCCTTTCTTTCAGAAACCCTGCGTCTTGGGCAGAACAGCTCCCCTGGGCAGAATACGCTCACAACTCGCTTCCTTCGTCTGCTACCGGGTTATCTCCGTTTCAGAGTAGTCTGGGTTACCAGCCTCCTCTGTTCTCATCCCAGCTTGCCGAGTCCAGCGTTCCCTCCGCTCAAGCGTTTGTCCAACGTTGTGAGCGCACCTGGAGGAGGGTGAGGTCTGCACTTTGCCGTTACAGGGCACAGACTGTGAGAGCCGCCAATAAACATAGGATTAAGAGTCCAAGGTATTGTTGCGGCCAGAGAGTGTGGCTTTCCACTCGCAACCTTCCTCTTACGACAGCTTCTCGTAAGTTGACTCCGCGGTTCATTGGTCCGTTCCGTGTCTCCCAGGTCGTCAATCCTGTCGCTGTGTGACTGCTTCTTCCGCGACATCTTCGTCGCGTCCATCCTGTCTTCCATGTCTCCTGTGTCAAGCCCTTTCTTCGCACCCCCGTTCGTCTTCCCTCCCCCTCCCGTCCTTGTCGAGAGCGCACCTATTTACAAGGTACGTAGGATCATGGACATGCGTTCTCGGGGACGGGGTCACCAATACTTAGTGGATTGGGAGGGTTACGGTCCTGAGGAGAGGAGTTGGGTTCCGTCTCGGGACGTGCTGGACCGTTCACTGATTGATGATTTCCTCCGTTGCCGCCAGGATTCCTCCTCGAGTGCGCCAGGAGGCGCTCGGTGAGTGGGGGGGTACTGTCATGTTTTGTCTTATATTGTCTTGTCATTTTGCTTTTCCCTCTGTTCGTTTTCCCCCTGCTGGTCTTTTTAGGTTCGTTCCCCTTTTTCTCTCTCCCTTCCTCTCTCTCTTCTCTCTATCGTTCCGTTCCTGCTCCCAGCTGTTCCTATTCCCCTAATCAATCATTTAGTCTTCCCACACCTGTTCCCTATCTTTTCCCCTGATTAGAGTCCCTATTTCTCCCCTTGTTTTCCGTTTCTGCCCTGTCGGATCCTTGTATATTGTTCACCGTGCTGTGTCTTTGTATCGCCCTGTCGTGTCGTGTTTCCCTCAGATGCTGCGTGGTGAGCAGGTGTCTGAGTCTGCTACGGTCAAGTGCCTTCCCGAGGCAACCTGCAGTTTATTATCAAGTCTCCAGTCAGTTCTCGTGATTACGAGTGAAATTGTTTTTATGCTTTATTTACCGCTCCGATTTGTCTAGGAGTATTGCTATTTCCTTTAACTGGATTAAAGACTCTGTTTTCGCCAAGTCGCTTTTGGGTCCTCATTCACCTGCATAACACCTCCAGGTTGTGTAAGGGCTATTTGACCAAGGAGAGTGATGAATTGCTGCATCAGATGACCTGTCCTCCACAATCACCCAACCTCAACCCAGTTGAGATGGTTTGGGATGAGTTGGACCGCAGAGGGAAGGAAAAGCATCCAACAAGTGCTCAGCATATGCAGGACCTCCTTCAAGACTTTTGGGAAAGCATTCCCGATGAAGCTGGTTGAGAGAATGCCAAGACTGTGCAAAGCTGTCATCAAGGCAAAGGGTGTCTACTTTGAATAATCTAAATTAGAAAACATGTTTTTATTTGTTTAAAACTTTTTGTTGGTCACTACATGATTCATAGTTTCATAGTCTTCACTATTATTCTACAATGTAGAACATAGTGAAAATAAAGAAAAAAATCCTTGAATGAGTGTCCAAACTTTTGACTGGTACATTATATGAATGCACTATGGGTATTGAAATATGAAAATGCTGTTCAAATATGAGTTCGTTAAACTGTAGTGATAAGGAGCGGTCTTAGTAGCAGGTGGGCTTCACAAACACAACGGTACACAGAGGAGACAAAGCATAAGCAACCGAAAAGAAGCTCCCCTCGTCGATACTTTCTTTAACTGCAGAGCATGACATTCATACTGATGGGTGAGGCAAGGAGGGGCCTAGTTAACCCGTATTCAGCTCTCCACCCCAACAATAGCATGGGGCGACCACATGTTAGGGAGATATTTAGATGAGACCGTTGGGAGTGACTCATGTCTTTACAATGGACTGTTGTTCATTGTTGCTCGGTGTGCTGCACCAAAGCCATCGACGTCATAGACTTACAGTTTCAGATACCAGTAGAGTGATTGATGAAGTGTGTGGATGAATCGAGCAGTGTGTGAATGAATGGCTTTATGTTTCTCTCCTCCACAGAGGCAACCAGAACCGGGAATTGGCCCAACAGTGGCTGGAGAGGCTCAACGGCCAGTGGGGGCTCCAGAGGTTACTACAGGACTGCCACGAGGTAGGACAAAACACAAGTAGTGTCATGACCAACACTGGCATATCAATGGAATAACCAATGGGAGGTAGTATGTATGGGTTCATAAAATGGCTGGGGTCACAGAGCTATACTGTACTGTACATGTCTCTGCCTGTGACCACATGGGGTCAGGCTTAAACCTCCAGATGAATATCATATTGCGGGATCCTTCAGTGATATAAACTGGAACTCTGCTTAGCTGGGTGGGTTCTTGTCCTTCCTCAATCTTTATATCAGGGGTGACAAAATTGTTAATTTGTTTCAATGTAAGTTGAAGGATTTGAGCCAGCCGGCTGCTGTGTTAGATGCTTAACTTGGGGATGTGAGTGACGGATGAACTTGACTCATCTGAAGTTCCGACGTGATTGGCTGTTGCTGGATGCTTGTCATACGGTTGTCATTTGGTTGCAAAGGAAGAGGATGCTTTGCTGCGACATGACTTTGACTGCCATGTTGAAGCTGTGCTGTGTGTCTGTGAGTCAGGACAGCCATATTCAGTGTCCAGTGCCCAACCTGGACGCATCAGCTGTATCAGGGGTTCCCGAGTGGTGAAGAGTCGCTGCAGACCCTGGTTCGATTCCAGGCTGTATCGCAAGCGGCCATGATTTGGAGTCCCATAGGGCGGCACACGATTGGCCCAGCGTCGTCAGGGTTTGGCCGGGGTAGTAAATAATAATTTGTTCTTAACCGACTTGCTTAGTTTGATAAAATGTTTTAAATGAAAGGGTATTATAGTGTGCCCCAGAGCTACCCTAACTAACCCAGAGCTTTATTCCGTTTCTGCAACTTTCTCTCTGCCTGCCCTGCATTGAATAATTCACCACCACCTCCCTTCATCGTTTGTTCAGGGGAAAGGGCAGTGTATCTGTGTGAGAAGGCTTCCCTGCCCGTGTGTGGCCTACTGTATGAGAGGGATACACACTGCGACAGTTTGTACGAACGTGCAGAACCAAGTCGGTAGTGTGTTCTTAACTTTTACTCTTTCTATACAGCTGTACTGGCTTGGGAAGAAAGGGTTGATGCACGTCCAGCGGCTGGTTTTTACCCTGCTCCATTCTGAACCACAATTCCAGCAGAATTCTAGACTTTCCTAGTTCACTTGTCTATTGGCAGTGTCCCAAAAAACGTAGTGCAATATACACTTTAAAGGGAATCGTTTCCCTATAGATGTGAGATGGCCCTGTTCAGCTCTATCTGTCCTGTTCTTTGGGTGAGATGGTAAGATGGAGCCATGAGGGGGAGGCCTGGTCACCCTGATGATAACCCCCATGTAGTGACATCACATCGACCTGACTGTGGACTGGAGGCAGAGGCTCATCATCTCTAATAGCAGTGTTACCACTGGAGTCCATTTGATGAGCGCCTTTCCTATACTTCCACAAGCTGCTGCCTCCCAGTCTCACATGGGCACAATTCATTTGGAGTCCCAGGGGTGCTTTCTGCCTGTGATCCCCACTGAGCTCCTCTGATCAGCAGGGCAGCATCCAGAGGTGAAAGGTTGAGGGGAAAAGCGGGGCGATGGAGAGGAATATGCCATGGACCCTTTGCACGACAGCAGAGCAGTAAATCTATCAAACCACGAATACAGTGGGGCAAAATAGTATTTAGGCAGCTACCAATTGTGCAAGTTCTCCCACTCAAAAAGATGAGAGGGCCTGTAATTTTCATCATAGGTACACATCAACTATGACAGACAAAATGAGAAAAACAAAATCCAGAATATCACATTGTAGGATTTTTTAATGAATTTATTTGCAAATTATGGTGGAAAATAAGTATTTGGTCACCTACAAACAAGCAAGATGTCTGGCTCTCACAGACCTGTAACTTATTCTTTAAGAGGCTCCTCTGTCCTCCACTCGTTACCTGTATTAATGACACCTGTTTGAACTTGTTATCAGTATAAAAGACACCTGTCCACAACCTCAAACAGTCACACTCCAAACTCCACTATGGCCAAGACCAAAGAGCTGTCAAAGGACACCAGAAACACAATTGTAGACCTGCACCAGGCTGGGAAGACTGAATCTGCAATAGGTAAGCAGCTTGGTTTGAAGAAATCAACTGTGGGAGCAATTATTAG
Organism: Oncorhynchus gorbuscha; assembly: GCF_021184085.1. Classification (NCBI taxonomy): domain Eukaryota; kingdom Metazoa; phylum Chordata; class Actinopteri; order Salmoniformes; family Salmonidae; genus Oncorhynchus; species Oncorhynchus gorbuscha. Next base: position 37,788,245 of record NC_060191.1, on the reverse strand, counting down.
GAAATGGAAGACATACAAGACAACTGATAATCTCCCTCGATCTGGGGCTCCATGCAAGATCTCACCCCGTGGGCTCAAAATGATCACAAGAACGGTGAGCAAAAATCCCAGAACCACACGGGGGGACCTAGTGAATGACCTGCAGAGAGCTGAGACCAAAGTAACAAAGCCTACCATCAGTAACACACTATGCCGCCAGGGACTCAAATCCTGCAGTGCCAGACGTGTCCCCCTGCTTAAGCCAGTACATGTCTTGGCCTGTCTGAAGTTTGCTAGAGAGCATTTGGATGATCCAGAAGATGATTGGGAGGATGTCATATGGTCAGATGAAACCAAAATATAACTTTTTGGTAAAAACTCAACTCGTTGTGTTTGGAGGACAAAGAATGCTGAGTTGCATCCAAAGAACACCAAACCTACTGTGAAGCATGGGGGTGGAAACATCATGCTTTGGGGCTGTTTTTCTGCAAAGGGACCAGGATGACTGATCCGTGTAAAGGAAAGAATGAATGGGACCATGTATCGTGAAATTTTCAGTGAAAACCTCCTTCCATCAGCAAGGGCATTGAAGATGAAACGTGGCTGGGTCTTTCAGCATGACAATGATTCCAAACACACCGCCCGGGCAACGAAGGAGTGGCTTCGTAAGAAGCATTTCAAGGTCCTGGAGTGGCCTAGCCAGTCTCCAGATCTCAACCCCATGGAAAATCTTTGGAGGGAGTTGAAAGTCTGTGTTGCCCAGCAACAGCCCCAAAACATCACTGCTCTAGAGGAGATCTTACAGAAAACGTTTGACCTCTGTCATTGCCAACAAAGGGTATATAACAAAGTATTGAGATAAACTTTGGTTATTGACCAAATACTTATTTTCCACCATAATTTGCAAATGAATTCATTAAAATTCCTACAATGTGATTTTCTGGATTTTTTTTCTTATTTTGTCTGTCATAGTTGAAGTGTACCTATGATGAAAATTACAGGCCTCTCTCATATTTTTAAGTGGGAGAACTTGCACAATTGGTGGCTGACTAAATACTTTTTTGCCACACTGTATATCATCCCTCTCTCCCTACCTCCATCTTTCTGTCCCCTTACCCCCCCCCCCCCCGCTCAGTAATGTAATTTCAAGTGCAGAGCATTCCCACTGATGACGCCTCACAGCAGCGTAGGATCTCTCTCTCTCTCTCTCAAACTCTCTCTTTGCTGCTCACCCACTCCCTTCCTTTCGCCCCTCCTCTCTCCCTCTCTGGCTCTCCCTCTCTGGCTCTCCCTCTCTGGCTCTCCCTCTCTGTCTCTCCCTCTCTGTCTCTCCCTCTTTGTCTCTCCCTCTCTGGCTCTCCCTCTTTGTCTCTCCCTCGCTGGCTCTCCCTCGCTGGCTCTCCCTCGCTGGCTCTCCCTCTCTGGCTCTATCCAGTGCAAGCTTTCTATCACCTTGCTCTGCTCAGCCACTGCAGCAGCAGCAGGGTTAGGGAAACTGGGGCTTGTGACAGCCCGGAATACAGCCCTGTGCAGCTGGAAGAGGCAAGGACTGCAGCAGAGGGACAAACCAAGAGAGAGAAAGAGAGGCAGGCAGGCAAAAGGAAACGGGTTGGGGATTGGGGGTGGAGAAGAAAGGCAATACGAATGTGATGGAGGAGTCGTGAGGTGCTCTGAAGAGCGATGAGCGAGTCTGGATTTATTTGGAGCCAGAGGAGCAGAATCTCTCCACCATCCTCCCTCCTCGACACTATCAAAAACCAGCCCCCTCCTCCCACATCCCATCCCTCCCTCGCTCCCTCTCTTCACAGCATCACTAACCACAACCACTGAGCCTCCAGGCCATCGCTGATGCTTCCGAATCCCAGCCCGTCCTCCACCAGACTGCTCGCTGTAGGTGGGGGCTGAATGAGGGGGAGAGGAGAGGGTTCATGGGGAGGGGCAAACCTGCTTCTGGAGCCTGCCATTTTATTGTTTTGGGGAGATTTTTATTTTCTCCATTTCTCATTCTCTCGTCACTGGTCCGCCTCCTCCTCGTCTTTATCCCTTTCTCTGGTTTGAACATGCCAGCCACGGCAACGCGCCACGGAAACGCGGCAACGCGCCACGGCAACGCAGCAGCAGAGAGGCTAATGTAGCTTCTGCATCATCTTATCCCCGTTTTATTTTATTTTTAGGAGCAGCTTTGCCTTGCTGCTCGTTTGTTTTGATTCCTCCAGCGTCTCCCTCTCTGACTGTGGAGGACTTGTGCTTTATTCCTACCTGGATGGGCAGGTCGAGGATGTGGATACTTACGGCCACCCGTCACAACCCTATGGGCCGGCCCTGTTAAGAGCTGCCTGCCGGTAAATTAAACATTTCCCGTTAGATGTTAGGGGAGTAGCAGTCAAGGACGGGAGAGCCTAGTGCAGAAGATGGGGGTGGAAATATGTGGGTGGCAGGCAGGAGACAGAGAGATATTGTTCTTTTTATATTGCTTGTACAGATGATGTTGAATGGGCAGGGATATTTGCAAGTTATTTTGTACGTTTGGCCTTGAATGCAATGGTCAGCTTGCTTTTGTACCAAATGTGCCAATGGATTATGTGCTTGTGTAGAGGTGTGCTTTTGCGTGTTCTGTGTCCATGTGAATGAATTCCTGTTACCATGTGTGTGCTTGTGCGGTACAGCACACTTGTCTGCGTACATGTGTCTGCTGTGTGTGTTTAACATGCATGTGCTTGACATTGTGTGTGTCTCTGTGTTCATGCGTTTAACATGCATGTGCTTGACATTGTGTGTGTCTCTGTGTTCATGCGTTTAACATGCATGTGCTTTACATTGTGTGTGTCTCTGTGTTCATGCGTTTAACATGCATGTGCTTGACATTGTGTGTGTCTCTGTGTTCATGCGTTTGGATGATTGCTTTTCTATTCTTTCTGTGTGTTTTATTTTTGACCCATTGTTTGCATTGATCTTTTAGTTTTTCACATGACTATGGCCATATGTTCAGCCTGAATACATCTCTGTGTGTGCTTGTACAGGTATTGTGTGTGTGTGTGTGTATGTGTGTACAGACATGTGACTGCATGTGTGTGTGTGTGTCTCTATGTATGTGGGCATCTTTGATACTCTGCATGCATCTGTTAGTAGCCTATATTGTCCCCCTAGATGACAGTACAAATGCATTGAGTGGCATGATCGTCCTGTACTGACAGCTCCCTTGTCCCTCAGCTTGGAGACTGGGTGGCAGAGAAGATGCTCATGGCTCGTGACACGTCCCGCGATGAGACGCAGAAGCTGCACAAGAAGTGGCTGAAGCACCAGGCCTTCATGGCCGAGCTGTCCCAGAACAAGGAGTGGCTGGAGAAGATTGAGAGGGTGAGTAGAGTCGAGTACAGCACGGCTGGGGCTCTACACAGAGGCGGAGGTGGGTATCTACCATGGGCTGATGCTCAGGAATGGGGAAGGGGAGACTGAGCTGGTGGTGGTGGTGGTAGAGTTTTGGGTGTGTGCGAGTTAGTGTCAACTCATTATTGCTATGTCATTTGTTTTGTTTGTAGGATACAAATAAATACAAAGTTCCTCATTACAATGTGATCAGACCAGTGTTTATGTTGTATATAATCAAATAATGACATTATCTGCAACATTTGTGGTCCGTAATGATTTGATTTGCTCTTAAAGGATTTATTTTACAAGTGATTATTTCTAAGCCTGTTTCGAGAGTGACACAGCAAACGAGCAAAAACTTGATGAGAATTGCCATCTGGTTTACCATCAGTTGAATTAAAGGACAATCACAGGCACTGAGAGTGGATGGTTGAGCATGTCAGTGAATCGTCTCTAAGAGCTTTGATGAACCCAGAGATGCCCTGATGTGCCTATGAGCACGAACACCTTCGCCTGAAATCGCCACTGGTCACATCACCACATCATATCTGTGGGCCCTGCCTGCCCTATCAGATTGATACAAACTGTAACATCAGTGGGATAATTGCTTCAGGCAAGTAGTACAAGTACACCCACTGGCTCCGACGTGGCTCATTATACCCTGCGATATATAATCGGAGCAGGGCTGCACGGGATGCACATTGCGTGGGAAAGCAAATGGTTTCACCGAACGTTCGTACACTGTGCATTTGTACACTGTGCATTTGTACACTGTGCGTTTGTACACTGTGCGTTTGTACACTGTGCGTTTGTACACTGTGCGTTTGTACACTGTGCGTTTGTACACTGTGCGTTCGTACACTGTGCGTTCGTACACTGTGCGTTCGTACACTGTGCGTTCGTACACTGTGCGTTTGTACACTGTGCGTTTGTACACTGTGCGTTTGTACACTGTGCGTTTGTACACTGTGCGTTCGTACACTGTGCGTTCGTACACTGTGCGTTTGTACACTGTGCATTTGCACACTGCGTTCGTACACTGTGCGTTCGTACACTGTGCGTTCGTACACTGTGCAAATGGATTTGGGAACATGGTTGCCATTAGGCCTAAGTATATCCAGAAGTGTAATGTAGCAGTGGAAGCTGCTGAGGGGAGGACGGCTCATAATAATGGCTGGAATGGAGTCAATGGAGTGGTATCAACCACATGGAAACCACACCTTTGATGTGTTTGATGTCATTCCATTGACTCCATTCCAGGCATTATTAAAAGCCCCTCAGTGACGTCATCGAGGCTGAGTCTAAGTGGTACGATCCGTTTTGGATTCAAATTCAGGTCATCTGCATAGCTAGATACTGGAGTGTTATTGGAAGGTGCTTACTGCAGCTGCTGTGCAAGGGAACGATCGCTTGGAGGCACACCCATTGGCATGCCTATGATCTCAGTAGAATAATTGGCAGCATGTCATTTGTATACAGCTCCTCTTACAGTAAATTATTTCTAGGTACAGTGTGATTAGCCACGTCTCCCAGCGATGCTGTGTATCCAAACAGAAACACAGTTTACTCCCCCGGGGCTCCGTCATAGGGTTGTTGGGAAAACAAATGAAATGCGGAGAGACAGGCACCCTAAATGCACCGTAACACAGCTGCACTGTGTGTGTGTGTGTGTGTCTCATTTGAAACCATGTCAACTGGTGACCTGCTCTGTGTGTGAGAGAGTCTGGGGGTCGGAATGCCTGATATCTGAAAAATTCAATTAAAAATCTAATATTTATATTATGGATGACTCTAGGTCGGAATCCATTCATGTTTAGAACCATAGTGGTTCATGGATATACACTATCTTTGCTTGACAATTTCAACGATTCAGGATACTGACCAGGGTTTTGTTCTCAGATTGAGACATGAATATCGGATATGCCTTTGAAAGATCAGAGTATTTTAGAAAGAGTAGCCTTTGTTCTGAATATATAAACCTACACCGCATATATATATATATAAATCTTTAGGTATTATATATATTAACACTGTAGGCTATACCATAATATTGATTAACAGTGGAGAGGTTTCGTATTTGGCATTCATTATTTTTTTATGGATGAAAACATTCTATTGTACTTACACAGCTTACATTTTTCTATGAAATCAGAATAGTTTGTAATACGGGCAGTTTTCACTGGTATTCTGTCTCATATATTTTCTCATCTGGGTTGGTACACTCGGACCTGCCTATAGATTTCCCTCAGTAACGGCAACACTTTGAGATCGCGGTAGGCGAAAGTAGCCCTCTTTAAAAGGGCAAGTTGGTGGTCTTGTGTGAGTTCAAGGCTATTGCATAGAGCCAATGTATAGATAAAACTACCCAATGATTTCCTGAGGGGAAGCAAGCTGGAGCTGTGATAAATCTGTTGGGTCAGTGCTAGTGTTACAACCATATTGGTTTGAGTTAGGGTGGTCCTGGGAAACATTATTTTCACCCTCCTGGATTTTCATGAGCTGTGTTCTCTATCGAACAATTTACGCAAAGCAAATCGGTTATATACAGTTGAAGTCGGAAGTTTACATACACCTTAGCCAAATACATTTAAACTCAGTTTTTCACAATTCCTGACATTTAATCTTAGTGAAAATATCCTGTTTTAGGTCAGTTAGGAATACCACTTTATTTTAAGAATATGAAAAAATGTAAGAATAATAGTAGAAAGAATCATTTATTTCAGCTTTTATTTCTTTCATCACATTCCCAGTGGGTCAGAGGTTTACATATACTCAATATTTGGTAGCATTGCCTTTAAATTTTTTAACTTGGGTCAAACATTTTGGGTAGCCTTCCACAAGCTTCCCACAATAAGTTGGGTGAATTTTGGCCCATTCCTCCTGACAGAGCTGGTGTAACTGAGTCAGGTTTGTAGGCCTCTTTGCTCCAAATGCTTTTTCAGTTCTGCCCACAAATGATCTATAGGATTGAGTTCAGGGTTTTGTGATGGCCACTCCAATATCTTGACTTTGTTGTCCTTTTTGCCACAACTAAAGGAAATATGCTTGGGGTCATTGTCCATTTGGAAGACACATTTGTGACCAAGCTTTAACTTCCTGACTGATGTCTTGAGATGTTGGTTCAATATATCCACATAATTTTCCGTCCTCATGATTTCATCTATTTTGTGAAGTGCACCAGTCCCTCCTGCAGCAAAGCACCCCCACAACATGATGCTGCCACCCCCATGTTTCACGGTTGGGATGGTGTTCTTCTGCTTGCAAGCCTCCCCCTTTTCCTCCAAACATAACGATGGTCATTATGGCCAAACAGTTCTATTTTTGCTTCATCAGATCAGAGGACATTTCTCCAAAAGTACGATCTTTGTCCCCATGTGAAGTTGCAAACCGTAGTCTGGCTTATTTTATGGTGGTTTTGAAGCAGTGGCTTCTTCCTTGCCGAGCGGCCTTTCAGGTTATGTCGATATAGGACTCGTTTTACTGTGGATATAGATACTTTTGTACCTGCTTCCTCCAGTATCTTCACAAGGTCCTTTGCTGTTGTTCTGGGATTGATTTGCACTTTTCACACCAAAGCACGTTCACCTCTAGGTGACAGAACGACATCTCCTTCCTGAGCGGTATGACGTTTGCGTGGTCCCATGGTGTTTATACTTGCGTACTATTGTTTGTACAGATGAACGTGGTACCTTCAGGTGTTTGCTCCCAAGGATGAACCAGACTTGTGGAGGTCTGCAATTTTTTTCAGAGTTCTTGGCTGATTTCTTTTGATTTTCCCATGATGTCAAGCAAAGAGGCACTGCGTTTGAAGGTAGGCCTTGAAACACATCCACAGGTACACCTCCAATTGACTCAAATGATGTCAATTAGAAGCTTCTAAAGCCATGACATCATTTTCTGGAATTTTGCAAGCTGTTTAAAGGCACAGTCAACTTGTAAACTTCTGACCCACTGGAATTGTGATACAGTGAATTATATGTGGAATAATCTGTCTGTAAACAATTGCTGGAAAAATGACTTGTGTCATGCACAAAGTAGATGTCCTAACCGACTTGCCAAACTATAGTTTGTCAAGAAGACATTTGCGGAGTGGTTGAAAAACAAGTTTTAATGACTCCAACCTAGGTGTATGCAAACTGACTTCAACTGTATGAAAGGGTCTAGGACTGTCTCCAAGGTTTTGAGTAGCTAACGTATAGGCCTTTATAGCAGCTAGAATCTCTGGTGTTACTGAACGCCCCAGCCTTTTGATGCAGGTGACCCTCTTGCCATGTAACTGTCAGGTGATTTACATTTTTACGTGGTGGATTTTCTCCCTGACATCACATGCCCGGCAGCTGTTGGAAGGTGCAACTTAGCCAAGTGGACGGATATGTGCCCGAGCTTGCATTGGTTGCCAGGCAACAGCCTGTCCCCTCCCAGAATACCTAATGTATGAAGGTAATTTGTCCTGCTTCTCTCCCATATGAAACCAGCAGGAAGTGACATGTTAAAGGGCTACCGTGAAGAGTATCATAAAATGTTTGAATGTACAGATAAAGTATGAAAAAGTATGAAAATGTTCTGGAAAGAGCATCTGCTAAATGACTCAAATGTGAGAAAATGTCCTATAAATAGAGGTGTTAATTACACGGATCTGATGCAGGTGAGAAGACTGGATGTGAGAACAACCTGTGTCTGTGGGTGTCTTAACCTCATTTTGGAAGTGCAGAATTGAAGATGCTTAAAGGCGGGGGGGGGGGGGGGATTGTAATCATTGGATTTAGTGCTTGTCCCTGCAGTGTGGAACTTTTTATAAATGGGGCCTGCCACTGTTTCTCTCAAAGCTGTTGCTACCCAAAGCCCAATGGGCGCTCATTTCTTTTTTTTCCCCTCGTTTTGTCGTGTCGTGTTTTCCTCAGATGCTGCGTGGTGAGCAGGTGTCTGAGTCTGTCTGGTTCAAGTGCCTTCCCGAGGCAACCTGCTGTTCACCTGCTGTTCAAGATCGAGTCTCCAGTTTGTCCTCGTCATTTCGAGTGAAAGTTGTGTTTTTTGTTTGTATTTACTTTACTGGATTAAAGACTCTGTTTTCGCCAAGTCGCTTTTGGGTCCTCTTTCACCTGCATGACAGAAGGAACCGAACAAGGAATGGACCCAGCGACTTCAGACGCTCGTTACACTGCCGTCGAGATCCAAGGAGCCATGCTCGGCAGACACGAGCAGGAATTGTCTGCTGCTCGCCATGCCGTGGAGAACCTGGCCGCTCAGGTTTCCGACCTCTCTGGACAGTTCCAGAGTCTACGTCTCGTGCCACCTGTTACTTCCTGGCCTGCCGAGCCTCCAGAACCTAGGGTTAATAACCCACCTTGCTACTCCGGGCAGCCCACTGAGTGCCGCTCCTTTCTCACGCAGTGTGAGATTGTGTTCTCTCTCCAACCCAACACATACTCTAGAGAGAGAGCTCGGGTTGCTTACGTCATTTCACTCCTTACTGGCCGGGCTCGAGAATGGGGCACAGCTATCTGGGAGGCAAGGGCTGATTGCTCTAACAAGTTCCAGAACTTTAAAGAGGAGATGATTCGGGTTTTTGACCGTTCAGTTTTTGGTAGGGAGGCTTCTAGGGCCCTGGCTTCCTTATGCCAAGGTGAACGGTCCATAACGGATTATTCTATTGAGTTTCGCACTCTTGCTGCCTCTAGTGAGTGGAACGAGCCGGCGCTGCTCGCTCGTTTTCTGGAGGGACTCCACGCAGTGGTTAAGGATGAGATTCTCTCCCGGGAGGTTCCTTCAGATGTGGACTCTTTGATTGCTCTCGCCATCTGCATAGAACGACGGGTAGATCTTCGTCACCGGGCTCGTGGAAGAGAGCTCGCATCAACGGTGTTTCCCTGCTCCGCATCGCAACCATCTCCCTCCTCTGGCTCAGGGTCTGAGTTACTCCTGACGTCACTAGACAATTCATTGTCGAGGTTGGCGCTTCAGAGGTAGGCGTGGGAGCCATTCTATCCCAGCGCTTCCAGTCTGACGATAAGGTTCATCCTTGCGCTTATTTTTCTCATCGCCTGTCGCCATCTGAGCGCAACTATGATGTGGGTAACCGTGAACTGCTCGCCATCCGCTTAGCCCTAGGCGAATGGCGACAGTGGTTGGAGGGGCGACCGTTCCTTTTGTCGTTTGGACAGACCATAAGAACCTTGAGTACATCCGTTCTGCCAAACGACTTAATGCCCGTCAAGCTCGTTGGGCGTTGTTTTTCGCTCGTTTCGAGTTTGTGATTTCTTACCGTCCGGGTAGCAAGAACACCAAGCCTGATGCCTTATCCCGTCTGTTTAGTTCTTCTGTGGCTTCTACTGATCCCGAGGGGATTCTTCCTTATGGGCGTGTTGTCGGGTTAACAGTCTGGGGAATTGAAAGACAGGTTAAGCAAGCACTCACGCACACTGCGTCGCCGCGCGCTTGTCCTAGTAACCTCCTTTTCGTTCCTGTTTCCACTCGTCTGGCTGTTCTTCAGTGGGCTCACTCTGCCAAGTTAGCTGGTCATCCCGGTGTTCGAGGCACTCTTGCGTCTATTCGCCAGCGCTTTTGGTGGCCGACTCAGGAGCGTGACACGCGCCGTTTCGTGGCTGCTTGTTCGGACTGCGCGCAGACTAAGTCGGGTAACTCTCCTCCTGCCGGTCGTCTCAGACCGCTCCCCATTCCTTCTCGACCATGGTCTCACATCGCCCTAGACTTCATTACCGGTCTGCCTTTGTCTGCGGGGAAGACTGTGATTCTTACGGTTGTCGATAGGTTCTCTAAGGCGGCACATTTCATTCCCCTCGCTAAACTTCCTTCCGCTAAGGAGACGGCACAAATCATTATCGAGAATGTATTCAGAATTCATGGCCTCCCGTTAGACGCCGTTTCAGACAGAGGCCCGCAATTCACGTCACAGTTTTGGAGGGAGTTCTGTCGTTTGATTGGTGCGTCCGTCAGTCTCTCTTCCGGGTTTCATCCCCAGTCTAACGGTCAAGCAGAGAGGGCCAATCAGACGATTGGTCGCATACTACGCAGCCTTTCTTTCAGAAACCCTGCGTCTTGGGCAGAACAGCTCCCCTGGGCAGAATACGCTCACGATTCGCTTCCTTCGTCTGCTACCGGGTTATCTCCGTTTCAGAGTAGTCTGGGTTACCAGCCTCCTCTGTTCTCATCCCAGCTTGCCGAGTCCAGCGTTCCCTCCGCTCAAGCGTTTGTCCAACGTTGTGAGCGCACCTGGAGGAGGGTGAGGTCTGCACTTTGCCGTTACAGGGCACAGACTGTGAGAGCCGCCAATAAACGCAGGATTAAGAGTCCAAGGTATTGTTGCGGCCAGAGAGTGTGGCTTTCCACTCGCAACCTTCCTCTTACGACAGCTTCTCGTAAGTTGACTCCGCGGTTCATTGGTCCGTTCCGTGTCTCCCAGGTCGTCAATCCTGTCGCTGTGCGACTGCTTCTTCCGCGACATCTTCGTCGCGTCCATCCTGTCTTCCATGTCTCCTGTGTCAAGCCCTTTCTTCGCACCCCCGTTCGTCTTCCCTCCCCCCTCCCGTCCTTGTCGAGAGCGCACCTATTTACAAGGTACATAAGATCATGGACATGCGTTCTCGGGGACGGGGTCACCAATACTTAGTGGATTGGGAGGGTTACGGTCCTGAGGAGAGGAGTTGGGTTCCGTCTCGGGACGTGCTGGACCGTTCACTCATTGATGATTTCCTCCGTTGCCGCCAGGATTCCTCCTCGAGTGCGCCAGGAGGCGCTCGGTGAGTGGGGGGTACTGTCATGTTTTGTCATTTATTATCTTGTCTTGTCCCTGTGCTTCCCATTCTATTCGTTTCCCTCTGCTGGTCTTATTAGGTTCTTTCCCTCTTTCTATCCCTCTCTCTCCCCCTCCCTCTCTCACTCTCTCGCTCTCTCTTGCATGACACGTTTCTCAGTTATTTCATTCGCCCCTTACTATTTTACAAGGGACCTCCGGGACAAGCTGCAAAAGTGACTCTCTTTTGTTTCGGTGTGTGTGTGTGTGTTTGGGATTATGTATGATGGAAAGCAGTCATCATTACCAGTAGCTACCCTGACACTACATTAATAGTGATGCCATAACAACAACATAAGCACTGCATTTTATAATTTCATCTCCATCTGTTTAGGTCCCTGGCGTCCCACGACTAGCATCCTACACACACACTCACCCTCTTTTCTTTAACCCCTGTTGGAGTAGAGTTTGACCCATGTGTTTTTGCCGGCGCTGCAATATAAAGGGCCGAGAGGGAGAGTGAGCAGAGAGCAGGCAGAGCCTCCTCAACTACAGCACATAGCAGGGAGGTAGAGGGAGGCAGATAGACAATTATGTCATACAGTTCCATGTTCCAACACGGTCAGGACATTGCTAATACCCAGCTATCACAGTGTCCTCATAACGGTTTGTGGAACATTGCTAATACCCAGCTATCACAGTGTCCTCATAACGGTTTGTGGAACATTGCTAATACCCAGCTATCACAGTGTCCTCATAACGGTTTGTGGAACATTGCTAATACCCAGCTATCACAGTGTCCTCATAACGGTTTGTGGAACATTGCTAATACCCAGCTATCACAGTGTCCTCATAACGGTTTGTGGGACATTGCTAATACCCAGCTATCACAGTGTCCTCATAACGGTTTGTGGAACATTGCTAATACCCAGCTATCACAGTGTCCTCATAACGGTTTGTGGAACATTGCTAATACCCAGCTATCACAGTGTCCTCATAACGGTTTGTGGAACATTGCTGTAACGCTGTGGCACCGATTCTTCACAATATATTGGCTACATTTTTGCTTTTCTTAATACAGGATACTGTGCTACAATATTACGGAAAGCAAAAGTGTATTATGTAGGCTTGTGAAGTTGAACCAGTGGTAGGCGCGACCTGTGCACAGTCAAAAGAAAACGCCATGCTTGCTAACTTAGTTAGCTATGTGATTAAATGGAACTGTTATAGACTGGGTGTTATGCTGGTGAATGAGGACCCAAAAGCGACTTAGCGAAAACAGAGTCTTTATTCCAGTATATGACAAAAGTAATAATCCTGGAAAAATCAAGAAGAAAACAAAACAGGAAAAAACTTAAATCCACTCGTAGTAACGAGGACAGACTGGAGACTCGACCACTGACTGCAGGTTGCTTCGGGAAGGCACCGACCGTAGCAGACTAAGACACCTGCTCACACGCAGCATCTGAAGGAGACAAAACACGACAGGGCGAGACAAGGACACAGCACAGCGAACATCATACAAGGATCCGACAAGGACAGAAGCGGAAAACAAGGGGAGAAATAGGGCTCTAATCAGAGGGCAAAATAGGGGACAGGTGTGAAAAGAGTAAATGAGTGAGTTAGGAGAATGAGGAACAGCTGGGAGCAGGAACGGAACGATAGAGAGAAGAGAGAGAGGGAGGGGGAGAGAGAGGGATAGAAAAAAGGAACAAACCTAATAAGACCAGCAGGGGGAAACGAACAGAAGGGAAAGCACAAGGACAAGACAATATATGACAAAACATGACACTGGGGTTTTTTAAATTTATTTTTTACAAGTACTGTACACCGTACTGAGTGAATGAACAAAAACAATCAAGATGATGAATTAGGCTGCTTGAGAAGGTTGGAACAACCTGCCTGCATATTGCTGGAAGTACAATAGACCAACATACAGTGCATTCAGAAAGTATTCTCACCCCTTGACTTTTTCCACATTTTGTTGCGTTACAGCCTGAATTTAAAATGGATGAAATAGAAATTTGGTGTCACTGGCTCTAGACACAATACCCCATAATATCAAAGTGGAAGTATGTGTTTAGACATTTTTAAACATGAATTAAAAATGAAAAGCTGAAATGTCTTGGGTCCATAAATGTTCAACCCCTTTGCTATAACAAGCCTAAATAAGTTCAGGAGTAAAAATGCGCCTAACAAGTCATACTAAGTTGCATGGACTCTACGCTTGCAATAATCATGTTTTAACATGATTCTTAAATGACTACCTCACCTCTTTACCCCACACATACTGTACAATTATCTGTAAGGTCCCTCAGTGAAGCAATGAATTTCGAACAGAGATTCAACCACATAGACAAGGGAGGTTTTCCACTGCCTAGGAAAGGAAGGCACCTATTGGATGGATTGGGTAGAAAGAAGCAGGCATTGAATATCAAATGTTATTTGTCACATGTGCCGAATACAACAGTGAAATGCTTACTTACAAGACTTTAACCAACAATGCAGTTCTAAGAAAAAATAAGTGTTAAGTAAAAAATAAAATAACAAATCATTAAAGAGCAGCAGTAAAATAACAGTATTGAGGCTATATACAGGGGGTACCGGTATAGAGTCAATGTGCGGGGGCACCGGAATATCCCTTTGAGCATGGTGAAGTTATTAATTATACTTTTGATGGTGTATCAATTATACATCCAATCACTACAAAGATACAGCCTTCCTAACTCAGTTGCCGAAGAGGAAGGAATATTCCAAACATGTTTGCAATAAAAAAAGTACAACTGCCAAAAATGTACAACTGCCAAAAGGAATGAACTTCACGTTCTGAATGCAAAGTGTTATGTTTGAGACAAATCCAACACAATCCATCACTGAGTACCACTCTTCATATTTTCAAGTATGGTGGTGGATGCATCGTGTTATGGGTATTCTTGTCATCGGCAAGGACTAGGGAGTTTTTTTAGGATAAAAATAAACGGAATAGAGCTAAGCACAGGTAAAATCCTTGAGGTAAACCTTGTTCAGTCTGTTTTTCATCAGACACTGGGAGACAAATTCACCTTTCAACAGGAAAATAGCCTAAAACTCAAGGCCAAATATACACTGGAGTTGCTTACCAAGATGACATTGAGTTGCCTATAGTTACAGTTTTGACTTAAATCAGAATAGAAATATATGACAAGACTTGCTGTCTTGAAATGATTAACAACCAACTTGACAGAACTTGAAGAATTAAAAATAATAATTGGCAAATATTGTGAAGTCTCGGTGTGCAAAGACTTACCCACAATAACTCACATCGGTAATTGTTGCCAAAGGTGATTCTAATATGTATTGCCTCAGGGGTGTGAATACTTACTGTATGTACAGTTCATTCGTAAAGTATTCAGACCCCTTCACTTTTTCCACATTTTGTTACATTATATCCTTATTCTATTTTTTTTATTTCCCCCTCATCAATCTAGACACAATACCCCATAATGTCAAAGAAAAAAAGTTTACAAAAATAATTTTCTGCAATATATTAAAAATAAAAAACAGAAATACTTTATTTATATAAGTATTCAGACCCTTTGCTATGAGTCTCGAAATTGAGCTCTGAGGCATCCTGTTTCCATTGATCATCTTTGCGATGTTTCTACAACTTGATTGGAGTCCACTTGTGGTACATTCAATTGATTGGACATGATTTGGAAAGGCACACACCTCTCTCTATAAGGTCCCATAGTTGACAGGGCAAGTAAGAGCAAAAACCAAGCCATGAGGTCGAAGGAATAGTCCGTAGAGCTCCGAGACAGAATTTTGTTGAGGCACAGATCTGGGGGGGGTACTAAAAAAAATCTGCAGCTTTGAAAGTCCCCAAGAACACAGTGGCTTCCATCATTCTTAAATGGAGAAGTTTGGAACCACCAAGACTCTTCGTAGAGCTGGCCGCTGGGCCAAACTGAGAAATCGGGGGAGAAGGGCCTTGGTCAGAGAGGTGACCAAGAACCCGATTGTCACTCTGACAGAGGTCCAGAGTTCCTCTGTGGAGATGGGAGAGCTGTCCAGAAGGACAACCATCTCTGCAGCACTCCACCAATCAGGCCTTTATGGTAGAGTGGCCAGACGGAAGCCACTCCTCAGTAAAATGCACATGACAGCCCTCTTGGAGTTTTCAAAAGGCTCCTAAGGCATGAGAAACAAGATTCTCTGGTCTGATGAAACCAAGATTTGACTCTTTGGCCTTTATGCAAAGCGCCAGGTCTGGATGAAACCTGGCACCATCCCTACGGTGAAGCATGGTGGTGGAAGCATCATGCTGTGGGGATGTTTTTCAGCTGCAGGGACTGGGAGACTAGTCAGAATCCAGGGGAAAGATGAATGGAGAAAATTAAAAGAGATCCTTGATGAAAACCTGCTCCGGAGCGCTCAAGTCCTCAGACTGGGGCGAAGGTTCACCTTTCAACAGGACAATGACCCTAAGCACACTGCCAAGACAATGCAGGAATGGTTTCGGGACAAGTCTCTGAATGTCCTTGAGTAGCCCAGCCAGATTCCAAACTTGAACCTGATAGAACATCTCTGGTGAGACCTCAAAATAGCTGTTCAGCGACGCTCCCAATCCAACCTGTGATAGAGGAATTCTAAATTCCTGTATGTTTTATAGCCAAAACCAATTTGCACTCATTTCTAACTCATTAATGAGTTGTAAGTTCATTAATTATGCATGAAGTAGATTGAGACCAGTCTTAAAAGCCAAAGGTAACAGCGTTTATTACAAGAGAGTACTAAACGCATACACATATTTCCACAGGTTATAAACTGAAAATGACATCATCAGTTTCCCACCCTCTCTCCGATTCTCACAAGAGCCCATTGTTTTTAGGTCTGGACTCTCCTTCTACTCCCCCCATAAAACTACATTCCAAACTGTCTAAAATATATACTTTTCTCCACTAATGGAACACCACCCAAACATTTCTTATCTGTCTGAAAAGCTGTAGCATCTCTCCCCCTTAAACCACCCGAGAGGCACAGACAATTCATTCATTCTGCTTACATTTTCAGTAACAGCCAAGAACCAAGAACCCATGCATTTCATATCATAATAGTATCAGAATAAATGGTTTTAATCAGAAATGTATATAAAATTAATCATTTCAACTATAATTTCCTCTATCACCTGACAGAGCTTAAGAGGATCTGCAGGGAAGAATGGGAGAAACTCCCCAAATACATGTGTGTCAAGCTTGTAGCGTCATACCCAAGAAGACTCCAGGCTGTAATTGCTGCCAAAGGTGCTTCAACAAAGTACTGAGTAAAGGGTCTGAATACTTATATATAGATGTGATATTTCAGTCATTATGGGGTATTGTGTGTAGAATGATGAGGGAAAAAAACATTTTAATACATTTTTGAATAAGCCTGTAACAAAATGTGGAAAAAGTCAAGGGGCCTGAATACTTTCCAAATGCACTGTCATTTAGATATTTCTGTATTTTATTTTCAATACATTTGAAAGAAATTCCCCTCAAAATACTAAAATGAATCAGTTTTGAGTTCTGGCTGTAACACAACAAAATGTGGACTAGGTCAAATGGTATGAATACTTTCTGAATGCACTGTAGCTTCTGTGGTAGGTCAAAACTGTGTGCTGGAGAACGTTTTTAGTGTCACGGTTTTCATGGTGTGGTGAAGGAGAGTCGGACCAAACTGCAGCGTGTATATTGCGATCCATGTTTAATCACACAACGTAAACACGAATAAACACAAACACTACAAAACAATAAACGAAACGAAAACCGAAAACAGCCTAGACTTGTGTCAACTAACACAGCACAAGGACATCAAGACACTCAGGACAATCACCCACAATACAACCAAAGAATATGACTGCCTAAATATGGTTCCCAATCAGAGACAACGATAAACACCTGCCTCTGATTGAGAACCACTTCAGACAGCCATAGACTCTCCTAGAGCACCCTACTAAGATACAATCCCACTAAACTACAATCCCACTAAGCTACACACCACATACAAAAACCCATGTCACACCCTGGCCTGACTAAATACATGAAGAAAAACACAAAATACTTCGACCAGGGCGTGACAGTTAGAGTATGGGTGAAATACTCATCGTGGTGCTCATGTGAATTTCATTTATTTTTCGGCTTCAGACCAATGCCTACTTCTCACATAAAACATATTTGTTTTTGTTTTTAATAGGCCATGGTATTTGCACTGATATTGGGGCTAGGCCTACTGTAAATTGCAGTCTGGACATTGACATGCCAAACGTAGTCAGTAAGTAAGTTTAAATTCACTAGGCCTAAAAAGACAGTGTATAATTCTAATCACAATTATAATTAAACAAAACAACTTATTTTAAATAGGCTATCTCTAAATATAGTTACAGTCACTATCATTTCTCCCCGCGGTTGTATAATACGGACAAGCCAACTTCGACTATGGAGGGTTTTACGGACACCCAAACTTTTCACAGGAGCTGGATAGAAATCCAATACAGTATAAAGAGAAAGGGGGAATGTCTACACACCGTTATACTACTCGCAAATGTCATGTTTTCTAAACATCACGGAACCATCTTGCAGATCATATTCGCACATCTCCAGAAATAGCAGACAAAATTGCATTGCATTTGAGCCGTGGACGCTCTCACCGTTAACCCCATGGATGGTGATCATATCATGAACCGCATCTCTCGTTCCGTGAGCATAAGGCAATATGTGAACACGTACAGTAGGCCTAAGGGCTCTTAGGCAGAAGGATGCCTGACTGTTTTGCTGCTCTTGATATTTTCATAAAACATAGGCTACTGATTACGCTACTGTGCGCCTCCGCTGGCAAAATCGATGTCAAAACCAATTGTGGTACTGCTAAGACCAGCTTTCGATGAGTCTTAAGTATCACCAGGAGCGCTGCTTGAAATTGGTACATTGGCACACTTTTTTAGGGTCACGGCTCAAATATTTCCACCCCTCCCACCTCAGCGCAAGCTGATAAAATACAGGTAAATGACCAACTTGTCACGTTCTGACCTTTATTTCCTTTGTTTTGTCATTATTTAGTATGGTCAGGGCGTGAGTTGGGTGGGCAGTCTGTTTGTTTTTCTATGTTTTGGGGTATTTCTATGTTTCGGCCTAGTATGGTTCTCAATCAGAGGCAGGTGTCATTAGTTGTCTCTGATTGAGGATCATACTTAGGTAGCCTGGGTTTCACTGTGTGTTTGTGGGTGATTGTTCCTGTCTCTGCACCAGATAGCACTGTTTAGGTTTTCCGTGTTTATTGTTTTGTAGTGTTCATGTGTACATTTACGTGTTAAAAGAACCATGGACACTTACCACGCCGCATATTGGTCCTCCGATCCTTCTCGCCTCTCTTCTTCGGAAGAAGAGGAGGAAATCCCTGACACAACTCTGCCACCAGGGTTGTAAAATAGAAGAGCGCAGGCTTTTACAAGTCGATATTGCCAACGAGTGTGCGTTTGACACTAGCGACACCCTTAACGTCAGCCAGATATAGAGCCCAAAGAGTTATATACTGGCCTGGGCGACGCTCAAAGCCAGGTTTGCACGCTCAACCAATTGACGGCGCACAACAACAATCTCTAACATGTTTCTTTACTTCCCCAGGTGATCAACCATCAAAAGGACATCACTATCCACACACAAATATCCCCATGAATAAATGTGCTTCTCAGAATCAGTTTCATAGACAATGTCATTCATTATAAGGCATGGCTTTAGATCAAGTGATGAAGGACGTAGGACAGTCAGTCTTCACAAAGCTTGACATTTCCTTTAAAACACTCGTTGATACATGTTGGCTCCTCTTGGTGCCTGCTGGCCATTGCGCCCCCCCCCCCCCCAGCCGAATCACGTGACTGTGTCTGGTCCTCCCAGGCAGATGTATGCCTTCACACATGGAGTAATATTGACACAATAGCTTCCATGGACACAACCAGCCAAACGCGATGGCCACACTTTATGTAATTGTCATTCAATAACAGATTGGTATTGTGTATGTGATCTCATATTGATGATTTTTTTCTCTCGTTGCCATCTGTTATTTTTCTGTGGTCGTTATGGTAATTCTCCTTTTCCCCTGTCCTTTGGTTACAATAAACTTGTTTTCAACATTATACTGCCAACATCTACGAGTTGGGTAGAGTACCCTTGCTGCCCCACTCATCTGGAGATCAAAAAAGCAACATATGCATCCGGAGCTATTTTGGCACTGTTGGGAGTGCGTCCCTTCACAGGGCAGCTGTGGTGTGGTCTCCAAATGAGGACATCCTTTGTGTGGGCAGATCATGAGAAGGCCGACCGAGAGGGATCAGAGGGAAGAGGATGCTGCACTGGTGGTGCGGCCGTTAAGCACAGTAGCCGAGCAAAAGTCCTCCCAACTGGAATATGCAATAGAGATATTTCAATGCATTCTTGTTCTGAGCCTTGAGCAGAAACCGTTATGTGTTTCAGAGGAACGAGACGCCGATGTTTTTAACTGAGCACAAAGTGAATTAACTAACTAGCGTTTCAATCATTCCCCATGAAATGCACACTTATCTCCAATCAGTGAATTACATTAAAGGGGTTTAAAATGCAAATAGAATGTTTTTTTTCCGACTGATCCTATAGACTCTTTATGGTGCCTTGGGGAAACGGTGACAGAGAGTGAATTACAATGTGTGTGTGTGTGTGTGTGTGTGTGTGTGTGTGTGTGTGTGTGTGTGTGTGTGGGGGGGGGGGGTTGATCATGGGTAGGTTAAATCTCCTCTTCGGTCGTCATTGGCTGATGTGTCTCCCTGGCGGTGATTATGATTGCGTAGTTTACAACCCCCAGTGCTCGGGAACACTTGCGTGCACTCAGGCGCAGAGGACAGAGCTGGAGAGAGGTGGAGGGATGGGAAGATAGAGGAAGGAATAAAGCACATATGTTGGGAGAGAGAGAGAAAGAGAGAGAGAGAGAGAGAGAGAGAGAGAGAGCGTGGGGGGTGGCAGAGTGCTGCAGAGAAAGGGAGCAAGTGTATGTCTGTCTGCCTCTCTCCTCTCTGAGTCTGTGATGGTGTGTCATGGCAGGCAGCAACTCAGTGTGCTCTCCTCTCATTCGCTGGCAGAGTCTCTGGGGTTGCGGTTGTTATGCGATTTACGTTGGGCTTACTGGAAAGAATCTGTATCTATTCTGAAAACACCTGAGAGTGTAATGAATGAAATCAACAACAGATGAGTCAAACCTGAAATCCTCCAAACCAAACCGATGAAGACAGACAAAGGAGAGATCCATACCAGATTATTCTATCAGGATGTAAAAGGATGATAAGAGAAGCACATTTTTATCTGTGAGCCCTGACCTCTAAAGTTGGAAGTGGTTTTCTGGGCTGCCAGGGCCGAGCCAGCCCTTTAACCCAATTTGATGTGCACTGATGGGCCAGAGTCAGGAGCAGCTGATCTGCAGCCCAGGCTGTAGCACTCAGGCCTCTTAAAGGTGTACCACTGAATCACAGCTCATGCTTACAAGCTAACAATGGTAGACAAATAGAACATTTTTTTTGTCATTCAATGTGGTTGCTTAGAATCCATTTTATTTACCTGCCAGATTAAGGATATAGGGAAACCATAGCCAACGCCATATCAATCAAATTTACATCAGCTCGTGTCACAAAGTGATGTTCCGATATGGTAAACTGCCAACATGGTAATCACTAATTGTTGCTGGCTATGAACTATTTACAAAATGATTTCAATGGTAAAAATCCAATATTTGTGGCAGTAGATTGTTTATGACCCCATGTTCCATAAGTGATATAAATATGACTTTATTTTCAAGTTATTATAATTCCACTCATCAATGTCTAATCACTCTATCTCCCTTTATCTCTCTGCTCCCCTCCTCATGTTCCCTCTCCCTTACCCTAACCTTCAACCCCCCATTCTACTTCTCTCTCTCAACGTCTTCTTCCTATCCTCCACCTGCCCTCTCCACCTCCCACTACCCTCCCTCTCCATCCTCCAGGAGGGCCAGCAGTTGATCCAGGAGAAGCCCGAGCTGAGCCCGGTGGTGCGGAGGAAGCTGGGGGAGATCCGGGAGTGTTGGCAGGACCTGGAGAGCACCACCCAGGCCAAGGCCCGCCAGCTGTTTGAAGCCAACCGGGCCGATCTGCTGGTGCAGAGCTACGCCAGCCTGGACCATCGGCTGCACCAGCTGGAGGGACAACTGTGCTACGTGGACCAGGGTCAGGACCTGACCAGCGTCAACAAGCAGCTCAAGAAGCTCCAGGTCTCTTCCTCTTCATTATATGATCCAACTACTGTTACAGTTTTTGTTTTTTTTGTGATCAGTTTAGAATAGTTGGGAAATATCGTTGGGTATGGTGTTGCTGTGGTATCTTAGTTAGGTTTAAGCTGTTGAATATCGCAGTGTATCTCTATATATAAAAACCTAGGGTTGTTCTGTGTGAATTACTAATCCTTTATCATCCATTTTCTCTGAATGCCTTGCTGTTTTCTCATCATTTACGTGCCTTAAATGAGCCAGGCTGCCATAGGCTTTTGTTTAACAAGAGCAATTGGCACTCAACGCGTCACCAGTGAGCTTGGCCTGCACTCCAATGTGCTGTCATTGGAGAGTCCGACCATTCCACCCAAAGCATGGCTCTACAATACATAGTGGGTTAAAGTAACTGTCCAGTGTTTCCAGACTTCTATGAAATATATGACCTATAATTAATTACAATATGAGTTAAATAATTGTGTATGTTAAAACGCATATTTTCCGTGTCGGAATAGTGTGGGTGAACCCCAACAACAGAAGGGTGAGGGGCGTATACCGGTCCTAAAAAAATATTCATGCTAGTAGACCACTGATTGGCCAGCTCATCCTCCTCAGGAAATAGCAAGCATTTTATAAACAGTCTGTTTGGGATACAAGCTTGAGGTGGGTTTTTAAAAAGGTGTTTTTAGATACGTTATTTTATTCTTTGGCCACAAATATGAGTATAGGAGGAGTCAAAAACATTATCTGGGTATGAGTTAACAGAATATGAACTGTTAAAAGTGAGATTTTCACTGGACAATTACTTTTAGACCAAATGTAGCCAAATGCTACATGTTAACAAACACTAATGTTGATGCTAGCCAACAACCGATAGAGTAGGAAGAGGTTCATGTTTTTTCCTGTTCAGGATGCTCTACCCCTGTTCAGTCACTACTACTGGATCCATCCCACAGCTTATCATTTCATCATGCGTCTCTCATTCTCCTCTCCAACAGCATGCTGCTGCTAAGGGCTGCTTGCAGTTCCTTTTCAGCCTGCCATTGTGCTTTGTGTACAGTACGCTCCATCACCCAACCTCCATCCAGGGGTACAGTACCCTTTTCACTTCAGTTCATTTCTCTCATGGGTACTCTGATCTTCCTTTCCTTTAATTTCATTTCCTTTAATTTCATTTCCTTTCCTTTGATTTATTTTCCTTTCCTATTTTTTTCTTTCCTTTGAATGTCCTTTCTTTCCTTTCTTTAACCTGTCTCTACCTGTCTTTTCCTTCTTTCTCTCCTAATTTCTTTCTTTATCCCTTTCGTACTATAGTTTTGATCTTTTTTCCATCTTTCTTCCCGCTTCCCTCCATCCACTACCTCATCCTGTCCTGCTGCTCCTCCTGTGATCTATGGTGTGAGCAGAATCGCTGTCTCATCCTTGAAACTCGAACCTTTCGCTTCACATGGAAATGTATGGAAATCTCCACTCGACTGTGCGAAATTGTCCTGCCTGCCAATTCAAGGACCATTTCTGTCAAAGTTAGAAATAATGTTCAATTCCCATGTTTTATTTATTTCTCTAAAGTGGTGATTCAATGCATACGTGTGGGGTAACATTTTGTGTATAAGCCAATCGAGAGTGTGCTTATTCCCGTGCTAGTCTCTGATATGTGTCTCTGAGAGTGTCAAGGGATTCATTTAACCAGATAGAAGGTACCGAGGCAGCCGTCCCGAAGGCACTTTTCCTCCCAATTCCTAAGAAGTCAAATCGTCATGTGAATTCGTATGAGATCGATCGGCCTCATTCTGCCTCCTACTCTAATTCACTTTACCATGGCACTCATACAGCAGCTCTTGGCATCTGGCCCACTTTTCAAATGAGTTATTGACACAACTCCACCTTCCTGGTGATATTAACCTGATGTTTCTGTCCCAAAATGAGTGTCACCGCCTTAGTGAGAATCACCATTCCCCTCTGAATGACCTAACAGCTATATGGCCACTCTGGAGGAGTAATTGCTTTGTAGTCAATTGCGGTAGATCTAACAGCTATCATCCAAACACTTCTCATACATTGTTATGACAGACTGACAGACAGAGCAACTTATCATGTACACCTAGGAAAGCCGTGGATTTCCTAGGTGGCCGACTCCCGAGTTGGATGTTACCAGGATATTTTGGTGAGAGGTGATTGATACAGGGACCGATGTATCCTCTCCATATTCGCCAGGCCTCTCGCTGTCCCGGGGACTTCCTCCCTCTCTTTAGTTCCTAACCTCTCCGTCATCCCTCTCTCCCTCCTCCCTTCACTCACCCCTCCTCAAACGCTTCAATTCCATCCCCCTTTGCTTCCATTCTATCTCCTCTCTCACTCCCTGTCCATTCCCTCGCTCCCCCTCTCCAGACGATGGAGTGTCAGATGGAGGAGTGGTATAAGGAGGTGGGGGAGCTGCAGGTGGCGGCGGCCTCCATCCCCCAGCAGGGCCAGGTCATGGAGACGGTTGGCGAGCGCCAGGCCGCCGTGGAGACGCGCATCGTCCGCCTCATCGAGCCGCTCAAGGAGCGCCGGCGCATCCTTCTGGCCTCCAAGGAGGTTCACCAAGTGGGCCGGGACCTGGAGGACGAGATAGTGAGTGGCCGTCCTGATCCTTCTCCGATTATACCCACACACAGACCACGCACACTTACAGACACTTAGAGACATGTGACTTACAAGTGTCATCGGGTAAAAGTGTTGCTTAAGTTGGTGACTAACCCCCTTTTTTGTTTGTGAAAGGTGTTCTCTTGATAAAAGATGTTATGTAACACTAAACTGATGCAGTGCCATGCTGGTGATTACCATCAAAGTTACCAGTGTTCGCAAGTGCTCCTTTGCTAGTTTCACTTGTGATGTGTTTGCAGCTGTGGGTGCAGGAGCGGCTGCCTGCCGCCACGTCTCAGGAGCACGGCTCCAGTCTCCAGGCTGTGCAGCGCCTCATGAAGAAAAACCAGGTGAGTGGCAGCGAGCTGAGGCTAACCACACCGTTACAGTACATGTCTATCATACTGTAACATATCTAACTGGACATCGTCTTTCTGTCCCGTCCCGTCCCCCCCCAGACTCTGCAGAGGGAGCTGCAGGGCCATCGGGCGAGGGTGGAGGACGTCCTGGAACGAGCTAATGTCATCGCCTCCATCCGCAGCCCCGAGGCTGACTGTGTGCGGGCGGGCTTGGAGCAGCTCAGCGGGCTGTGGGGTCTGCTGTGGGCTGAGACAGAGAGAAGACAGCTGGTGCTAGATGCCATGTACCAGGCTCAGCAGTACTACTTTGACACGGCCGAGGTGGAGGCCTGGCTCAGCGAACAGGAGCTGCACATGATGAACGAGGAAAAGGGCAAGGTAGGCTAGGAGACTAGGAGCCAATCACCAGGCGCTGATGTACTTAATCTGCCCAGTTACCATTTTGAAGTACGAGATGATTGGCTTTTTGGAAGAGGAAAAGGTTGTATCTGCATAGGTGTAATGCAATGTGATTGTGTCCCTCCAGATATCAGCAACTGTATTTGAACACAAGTGGAGGCTGCTGAGGGGAGGACGGCTCATAATAATGGCCGGAACAGAGTAAATGGAGTGGCATCAAACACATGGAAACCATGGAAACCACGTGTTTGATACCATTCCACTGATTCCGCTCCAGCCGTTACCACGAGGCCATCCTCCCCAATTAAGGTGCCACAACGTCCTGTGATGAACATTGCAGGCACTTGAATCGTTAGCATGCCAAGGTTTGTGAGAATGGACTGTAAGTGTGTTGTGGCCTCCCTCTCAGGATGAGCCCAGCACACTGCAGCTACTGAAGAAGCACCTGGTACTGGAGCAGACGATAGAGGACTACGCTGAGACGATAGGCCTTCTCTCCCAGCAGTGCAGACAGCTACTGGAGATGGGACATCCAGACAGGTCAGTGTTGGTGCCCCACAAACCTGTCACCACGCTATTACCAAGGCTTTCGTGGGATCAAAAGTTGGTTATAGCAGCTCTAAAGGGAGTGTGCCATGAACTACCCATTTAATATACTGCCTTAACAGCTCAAAGGAAATCCCCTATATGAGAACCAAGGATCTCAGTTTGTGACTTGATTGAAGAAGATCAAGGGCCTCTCCAGTCTTTGTCTTCTGGGTGCTGAGGAGTAATCCGGTAGTAAATGGCCTGAACGACATAACCCCTGTAGAGAAGGTAGTACAGTACAGTAAAGTTTGCCGGTCATGGACTCCTGTTGCTCTGTTTATGGCAGCAGAGTGAGTCATGGTGACAGCAGGGTCAGCACTGGGTCCGTAATGCTACTCTGTCTCTGGTGTCAGAGCTAACGCTAACGGCTCTGTCATCTTAGCTGTTAGCCGACGCCGGCGTCTCTGCACTAGTAGGGTATGGATGTTTTTAGGGGTTGCCCATGGTTGTCTCATGTTGTTCCGTTTGCTTTGCAAGTCTTCTCCTCACATTTACTCCTCCTGCGAACTCAACACCGTAAAACCAGCTCGTGGTTTTTCATGTCTAAATGTGTTTCACTCCCACACATTCCCCCGCAATTTCACCCTGTGTTTACTACGTGTCTCAAACCCCGTCTCTGGTGTGTGTGTGTGTGTGTGTCTGCGTGCCTACCTGCCCGCGTGTGTATGTATGTGTCTGTCCGTGTTTGTGCGTGTGTCTCAGTGAGCAGATCAGTAAGTGTCAGTCTCAGATGGACCGGCTGTACGTGTCTCTGAAGGACCTGGTGGAGGAGAGGAAGTCTCGTCTGGAGCAGCAGTACTGGCTCTACCAGCTCAACCATGAGGTGGATGAGCTGGAGCAGTGGATCGCTGAGAGGGAGGTGGTGGCCAGCTCGCCAGAACTGGGACAGGACTTTGAACACGTCACGGTCAGTGGGACCACTCTGAGAGCCTGAATGGACTACGGCTTCAACAATATGATAGGGCTGGTGGTCCTCTGTAGCTCAATTGGTAGAGCATGGCACTTGCTATGCCAGGATAGTGGGTTTGATTCCTGGGACCACCCATACATAAATGTATTTGATCATGACTGATAAGTCGCTTTGGATAAAAGTGTCTGCAAAATGGCATATAGTGTTTGTCTAAAACCTGTTGAATGGCTCAAAGAAAGGCATGCAGTACACTGTATTATTGCTTAGTAAGGAAGTAGTATGTATTTCAACGCAATTTGTTTTGATAAGTAGCCTATTACTGCTTTAGCAACAGTGCTTAGCTTGGCTAACTAGATATTGATCATCCCTCTCCTCCTCTCTCCTCCTCCTCTCTCCTCCATTCAGATCCTGCAGGAGAAGTTTACAGAGTTTGCGTCGGAGACGGGCAGTCTGGGTCAGGAGCGTGTGACGGCGGTTAACCAGATGGTGGATGAGCTGATCGACTACGGCCACGCCGAGGCTGCCACTATCGCTGAGTGGAAGGACGGTGTGAACGAGGCCTGGGCCGACCTCCTGGAGCTCATGGAGACCCGGGCACAGATGCTGGCCGCCTCGCACCAGCTCCACAAGTTCT
This sequence comes from Oncorhynchus gorbuscha, assembly GCF_021184085.1. NCBI lineage: Eukaryota > Metazoa > Chordata > Actinopteri > Salmoniformes > Salmonidae > Oncorhynchus > Oncorhynchus gorbuscha. Next base: position 37,761,354 of record NC_060191.1, on the reverse strand, counting down.
TCACCGACTGCCGCGAGGTAGCGTTTAAACCATAAGAAGTGCTACGGGATATAGGCCTGTGTCGTGTTTTGATGTGTCTCTGATTGTCTGTTATCTCCTTGTGTTGCAGATCTTGGCCCAAATCGATGATAAGCAGCGGAGGCTGCCCGAGGTGCGGGCGCGCCAGGGTGGCACCGCCAACACCAGCACCCTGCAGAGGCTCATGCACAGCTTCGAGCACGACATCCAGCTGCTCGTAACTCAGGTGAGCCCCCCCCACTATCACTTTATTTTATTAGCACATGAGACTAAAAAGGAAGACAGAACAATACAAGAGGTCAATGTGGTAATACTTCACGTGAAGTTTCTCTCGTACCTGTTCAGTAAGTACTTTTCCGCAGTACTTTTAGTTATTCCTATGTCATTTATCAACCGTCCCTGTCTATCTGTGTCCAGGTGAGGCAGCTCCAGGAGAGTGCGGGTCAGCTCCGGACCATCTACGCCGGGCAGAAGGCTGAGGCGATTGCCGGCCGGGAACAGGAAGTGATGCATTGCTGGAAGGAGCTCTTGACGTCCTGTGAGGAGTGCCGAGTGCAGATCACCACGGCAACAGACAAGCTGCGGTTCTTCGGGGTGGTGCGAGACCAGATCATGTGGATGGACAGCATCATCTCTCAGATCGGCACAGGGGACAATCCAAGGTATATGAGTGGACATGGTTACAATTGTATTTTTATGGTTTAGGCCATACACATTTTATGAAAGTGAGGTGAGCAAGAGGGAAAAAAGTAAACCTTTTTTGTTAAAATACTATAGGCCCAGCAATGTTAGTTCAACACCTAGCGACCTAGGATAGGCTGAAAGACGCATAGTTCAGCTATAATCCAAAAGGAAGTTGTGTATCTCTTTCCTGGAAGATTGTATTTTTTAAATGTGAAGGGGGCGTCCGTTAATTTAATGTTTAAGTGTGTACGGCCTTATCTATATTTACAGTTTGTATATCATACTGCTCCATCTCATTCACCTGTCCATCTATCAGATGTGATTGATCTGCAAGTTCAGGGGCCTGTTTTGATTTTGTGGCATTATCGTAATATAAGTAAATAAGGGAATTTATTTACGTTACGAAAATGCCAAATATGGAGAGCTGCACAGACAGATGCAGAGAGAGCACAGACCACACAGAGAGCAACAATTATAATGAACACATTTCAAGCAATGCACTGTAAGCATGTTTTAATATAGCAATAAACAGTGTTATTTTCAAAATGGCTGCCTGGTGGTGTATATGAGGCTGACCTGGCCCTTGTCTTCCGGGGTGTGTAACCCTGTTCTCTTCTCCCTCACTGTCAGCATTCCCCACAGCGATATAACGGGCTCTGGACTCTCTGGTCCTTTCAGGGATGTGTCCTCAGTGGAGGTACTGATGAACTACCACCAGAGCTTGAAGAGCGAGGTGGAGGCGCGCAGTAAGAGTGTGCTGCAGTGCATCGAGATGGGCAAGACGCTGCTGGCCGCGCGCAACCCTGCTGCTGAGGAGGTAACAGCACTGTTGACAGGGTTCTTGCCATAGAACATAGAGGATGGTACTGTAGTTTAGATTACATTTACAGTCACTAGTTTGGATGAAGCTCAATGGAAATGTATTTTTAGATCAAGGAGAAGCTGGATAAGGTGGTGGCCAAGCAGTACGAGCTGTCTGAGAAATGGGACAAACACTGGGAGGTCCTGCAGCACAGTGAGTCCCCCCTGATTTTACTTGAATGTAACTTACTCTAGTACCTGGCACCTCAAGTCTCTGTTTGATATTATCCCAAGCCATTCCATAATTTGGAACCACAGTAAGCTACAACTGAGCAACAGTGTGAGGGATGTGATTCCAATTCTCAGACACTGAGTTCCTCTTTCTCCTCTGCCTCAGTGCTGGAGGTGCACCAGTTTGCCCAGGAAGCGGTGGTGGCCGAGGCCTGGCTCACGGCCCAGGAGCCCTTCATCAATAGCAAGGAGCTGGGTGCCAGTGTGGACGAGGTGGAGCAACTCATCCGCCGCCACGAGGCCTTCCGCAAGGCCGCCGCCACCTGGGAGGAGCGCTTCAGCTCACTACGACGCCTCACCACGGTCCGTCACTATCCCTAGCTTACTAACACTCCCCTTAGCTGATGCCATCTTTCTTCTGGTTGCATACAAGACGTTGTAGAGCACAGCTTGTTTGAATTGATTTGTCAATTGGCTTCATGTTTACGGTATGCTTAATTTTGTTGTGGAGGAGGAGATTCTACTATGAAGTGCTGCTGTTTAGTTAACCTCGATTTGGTTCCAGGTGGAGAAGATGAAAGCAGAGCAAAGTAAGCTCCCTCCCACCCCCCTGCTGGGTCGAAAGGTGTTCCTGGACCCCCAGGAGACGTCCCCTGCCCGGAGCCAGGGCTCCCCACTGATGAGACGGATCATTTACGAGCAGGCCGAGCACAGAGCTGAAAGGCCCTCCCAGGAACCCTTGCCCTCCTCCGTGGCCCGCCGCTTGGGATCCACCGTGGCCAACTACACCCCCATCATGAACGGCTCCAGTGGCTACCGCAGCAGCCTGGAGGCCTGGGCCATGCCCGTGATGGGGGGAGTGGTTGGAGGTGTAGTGGGGGTGGCAGCTGGCCTGGGAACAACCGCCATGGAGGCCAGAGGGGTGGCAGCAGGGTTGGGGACTGCCGCCTCGGAAGCCAGAGGGTTGGCAGTAGAATTGGTCACCCCCGCGGTCGAGGCCAAAGGGATAGCTGCAAGCTTGGTGACTGGTGCAGCCACGGCAGTGGAGGTGAAAGCCTCACAGTACCTCCGGCAGCCTAAGATCAAACACATGGACGACATGGTGACGCCCATGCTGGTGGCCTGTAGGCTGGAGAAGGTGAGAGAGAAGGAGGTGAGAGAGAGGGAGCAGAGAGAGAGGGAGAGAGATATTTTGTTAATAGAGCCAGCGCCGGTGATGCCGGTGATGGCCGAGGTGGTGCTCCAGGAGATGGGGAGGGAGGGGATGGGCAGGGAGAGGTTGAACAGTGAGCCCAGCAGCAGAGACCACCGGGCGGGGAGCAGCCGGTCGGAGCCCCAGCAGAGAGACAGGGACAGAGACAGTAGGGACAGTAGGGACAGTCACAGGGAAGCCAGGCTGGAGCGCCAGCACTCTAGTGAGGTGCTGATGATTCAGGCACGGCGGGATGAGCTGCCCCAGGAGGTGTGGCGGGAACGGGCCGAGCGCAAAGAGAGGAAGCTGGAGAGGCAGACGTCCAGCGAGCAGGAAGGCCACGGACACGAAGGCCGGAGGAAAGACCGCCACCGGACGGAGAGACAAGAGTCCAGTGAACACGACACAGCCAAGGAGCAGTCAGACAGACGTTCTACGTGAGTACTACATTGCTCCTTGGAGTCGTTAAGTGCTGTTATGGTGGGAAAATTACAAACTGTTATGCATATGCACTGAAAAAGTCTTAAACCTGTATTTTTCCACGGCCTATTTCTCTCATTTAAGAAGAAGCTAGTGTTCTTCCACTCTTGTCTTTGTGTAACTTGGTCACGTGGGCGAAGACAAAGGGCCATATATGAGAGTGACCACAGTTTGAGTCCATCCTGTTCTTTTGGGATCTTTCAAGGGCACAGCTGTGTGGAGATATGAAGAGACCAGAAGCTAGCTTGAGCGGCAGCAGTTAGATTGTAACAAAACTGCCGTTATCACGTGTTTGTACACTATGTTCCCATCAAGATCTCACACACCTGCTCTTTGCCACGAAGACAAAGAGGTTGTACTTTCTATAAAAGCGGAGAGCCAACTCTGTTCGTTGGGCTCTTAACTCTGCACTGTTGAGGAGATGCTAACTTCTACAGATTTGCAAATCTTATAATAAAGTTGTTTGAAGAATCTATAGTCTCTCTCCTTTTGGTTAGAATTTCCACGACACTGTTTTCAGAAAGGTGTATCACTTTTTATCTTGGTTGATTACAGGGAGAAAAGGTCAGGCGGCCAGACCTTGTTTGACATAGTGGAGCAGCTAAAAGACAGAGAGGCAGCAACGGTGAGTCTTCTGTTCACCAGGTTTGCCGCCTTTATTACACAGATAGAGTTATCTATACATAAATGCTATTAAAGAGGGTGTTTACCGGCTACACGTTGTATTTACAGTCTGAACTCTGCCCTCTCTCTTCTCTCCTCAGGCCCGAGGGGAGGTCCCTAAAGTGCCGAACGGCGTGCCAGAGAAGTCTTCCGGACGTCCAGACCGGCCGCGAGCACGGGACCGCCCCAAGCCCCGGCGGAGACCCAGGCCCAAGGACCACTCTGCAGGAGAGGCCACCACCCGGCGGTCACGCTCAGCGCCAGAGCCAGGGATGGCCCAGAGTGTGAGCCCCTCAGTCCTCCAGCCGCCCAGCCACACTGCCCACCACGAGGGCTTCCTCTTCCGCAAGCTGGACATCGAGACCATGAGGAAGAGCTCTAACAGGTGGGCATCCAGGTTCATAGCGGGGGAGTATGTTGATATTACAAACAGGCATGATCTTATGAGCATGCTAAGCTAACAAAACAACTGACTTTACCTACGAAATGTTCAATTGGTGCATGTCACTGGCATTAACATATGTTCCAGCATCTGATTGGTGCCTTAGGTCTCGGTCGACATATGCTCAACCTATTGGAGCTTTAGCACTGGTCTGACATACTGAATGTTCAGACATTCCTATTGGAGCTTAACGACCCGAGTTGACATATGCTCTTGTAACCTATTGAAAATAGAATTCTGGGTTGACATATGTTCTAGCATCCTATTTGAAAATAGCCATTTGCTCTAACATATGCTCTTCTAGCATTTTATTGAAACTTCAGATCTCTGTTTCGCCTCTGATCAGAAGTGTATCAGAATGAGAGTTCAGCCAAGAGATAGCCACCAGCCATTCCACTGCTTGCAACATGCATGGTGCCTAAACCAACACTGGCCCTGACGGAGAGCAGTCCGGTTGATGGATGTTGTTGCTGAGCCTTAGGTCGAACCTGGTGCTGGTTCTGGCCTGGCCCATAGCCAGTACGATATGCAGCCATAGCCAGGCTACCCGCACAGGTCCCTGCAGTGGCCACACATCACTCCGCTTCCTCCCCGAGAGACGTTTCGTTCAGTCGGTCATGCTTGGTGGCCTACCATGGGTCTCTGGCCCCCGGAGACTGAACCGTCCGCCTCTCGCTGCCGCACTGCCCCCCATGGAGGCCATGGCTGACACGCAACGCAACAGACTCATCCCACAAATGAGTCCCACTGCTCACTCACCAATTGGATGAATGTTTCCGATGTACATGTAATGCTATGTACATGCCAAGGTAAAGCCTAGCTTTTTTTAATGTGTTTCACTCAATCGTCTTAAGAGGATAGATGAAAGTTCACGAATACCAATACTGTCATTTAACCAGAGTCTCTGTGTTTTTCTCTCTCTCCTGTTGCTCCTTGCTGCTGGCTGTTCTTCCTGCCTCGCCACAAAGGTAAGCCACGTGTATATGCACCTATTGCACGCTACGGTCGGCGGTTCATTTGTTTGTTCAGCAGTGTGTTCTCCCTCGGCCCACTGCGGCCAGTCATCTTGAACGCCCCCAGGTGAGTGAGGTTAGGTGGCATTAAGCCTGTGGTTGGTTTTGGCTGAACACTCCCCGTTTCCCCCCCCCCCCCACTACAGCAGATCCTGGGTCAACCTGTACTGTGTGCTGAACAAAGGAGAGATAGGCTTCTATAAGGACGCTAAGAACACCGCCACACCTTACAACAACGAGCCCATGCTCAACCTCGGCCACTGCCACTGCGACGTCACCCTTGGATACAAGAAGAAGAAAAACGTCTTTACGCTTAAGTTAGTACTCTGCCTTCAATCGGGGACATGTTGTGTAGATGACCATTTTGTGTGTTACCCTCAACTTCTCTGTCCTTCTGTTTCAGAACGAAAGACGGAAGTGAATTTCTGTTCCATGCAAAGGACGAGGTAAAAGGCGTTCGAAAGTTGACTGCTCTTTCATGGAAACACAGTCATATAATAGCGATGTGATTCTGCACTGTTTGTCCATGTGCCAAATAACTTTCTCTCTGTCTCTCGCCCTCGCTCTTTTCCTTTCTCGTTCTTTATCATTCGTCCTGTCCCATGCTCTCTCTCATCTCCCCTTTCTCTCTCCGAGTCACAGGATGATCTAAAGGCCTGGACCACCAACATCAACAAGAGCATCGCAGAGCATGAGGAGATTGCCAAATGGGGTCAGCCCCAGCCTACTACCTCATCCACGGACGAGGGCACGCGCCGCGACGGCAGCAAGGCCGATAACAAGTCTGACCGGGGGGAAAGGCCGGAGAGGGCCGAGCGCTCTGAGAGGTCGGATAAGGGTGAGACCAAATCGGACACCAAGCGTTCAGAAAAGTCCAGCAAGAAGAAATGAGTTTGATGTTGTGCGCTGGGTGGGGGAAAGGGAGAGAGGTTTAAAAGACTCCCAGTCAAGACCCATCCTTTTCACCTCGTCCACCTGCTTCAGTTCTGTTTAGTGTCAAAAAAGACAGGAACATCACCCTGGTGAACTGACATGAGGGATTTGAAGCACGAATATCAGTGTGTCCCTCATCGTTGCCCCCTCTCTATATCTCTGTTGCTCTGAGGGTGTCAGTCCTGGGCACTAACACTTATTGCCCGGCTTGTTCCACCTCTGCCCTCTGGTGGTGACATTGGTGCACTGCAGAAAGCAGATGCTCCTCGTCAGGGCAGCAGTGTGAGAGAGATGGGCACATGTAACAAGAGGGTTGTTATCACTGGTGGTATGAAGAAGTAGCTCATAACGTTTTAAGTTTATTTTTTTGTAAGAGATCTGTATGTAAATCTTGTCTGTCTATTTATGTATTGTATGTCTAGAACATCCAATCTTATACTCCCAAACAAAAGAGAATGAAATATGCCTAAATGTTTTTCACAACTGGCCTCTTTTTGGAGAACAATTATGTTATGTTGTTTCCTTTTTGTATTTCTGCTCATTCACTTTGCCTTCATTCTTTTCTGGGCTTTTCTCACTTTTTGGATTTTCTTCAGTACAAAACTATAATGTCATCAAACTCAACATTGAGCCAGAGGACAAAAAGAAGAGGCAGAGAACATCAGCTTTCACAGAGCTTGTTCTGGCTTTTGGATGGATGAGCTGGAACCTTTACCTGGAGGCTGGCCCCCGCGGCCATACTCATCTATGCCTTCATCTGGGACCCCCGAGGGGCCCCCAGGGACCCAGCAGCCATAGCCACCCAGCATCAGAGGGACAGGACTGGAAGCCATCTGGCAAGACCTCAAGCCTCCTTCCTTCTCAAAGACCATCAGATGGTGGTAACCACACTCCACATACCCAGTCAACATAATTTCTGTCCATTCAGAAAATATCACAATGCTTTTTTATAGACAGTCAAAAAAATAGAAATGAAGTTGTGTGTCTGAGCATGTGTGTGCGGATGTGTGTGTCTGTTCAGCTTCTCACCACTCCCAGGGTTTTCATAGCTCAGGTTTGTTTTGTTCACATCTGCGTCCTCGGTTCTCCCTCAGTCTTCCAGGCACTGCCGTTCCACAGGCCAGGCTTCTTAACAATTAACCACAGGAGTTGATGAGGACCCAGCAAGAATCAGGGGCCACACAGAAATGACACGGTGCCGATTGGTCACTCCAAGGCCTCAGGAGTGCAAGTCGATGTCAGACGGACGTAAACAAAAGCTTCCTATCTTCTGGATGAATGAAACAACACAAAGCATGTCTTGCTTTGAGATACATCTCTTGTTGATAGGCTTTGCCTAGCAGTCCGATCATATGTTCCTCTCACAGTATGTAGCTATCAGCGACGATGTTCACGTTTGTTCCTCTCCATGCATCATACAATAAAATGATCTGTTTTGTCGTAGCACTGCAAAGCCATATCTGGTAACGGGAAGTCTTACATTATGGAAGCTAGTGGACAAATCCTTTGCCTGTTCCTTACATCAGAGATTTGTACAGAAGTGAGGAGGGACGACGACGACAGTACAGTGCAAATATCATGAAATCTTTCCCGAGTAGCTTTTTCTACCTTGTTTTTTTAAACACATTTTATGCATCTATATAGGCGCGAATGCCAAATCAATGCAATCCATAACGCATGTTGGACACAACAAGGCAAGGATCAGCAGAACTTATTTTTGAATGAACATAACTATCACACGGAATGTGAAATACAGTACAATATATGACACAGGACACAGCCAGATAGGGCGCTGTGGACATCTGTGAGATTCTATGGCGAGTTCTTAGATTCGTTATGACATACTTTACCGAGTGGCATACAATTATCATAGTGTAGTTGGAGGATACTAGCGATAAAGTGCTAGTTTGCTGAAGTCTTGCATTCAGGAGTTTCACTGTGCATTCACTACTATCTATTGTTTAGAGTAGACTTATCTTGCCTGGGCAGCTCATATGGAGGATGCCTCATTCCAAAAACAATATGCTCAATAAAAACGAATTGGTTTCAAATTGATGTACGTAATTGTGTTAGTTCTGATTTAACACTAATTTGGATGTCTCTGAGTGGTATCTATGTTTGGAAATGCTGCTTACCATTGTACTCTTATCTGTGTACAGATGTCACAGATATCCTATTTGTATGCCATAGTCTCACTCGAAATGGATTGTATGCCGTCAAAGTATTATGGTGGCTTAGGGAGGTCGACAGGAATGCGAATAGAGAATTTATGCAACTTATCCCTTGCACTTAAACGTTCCCCCATTGCACAGTGCTATTGAGGAGCAGTGGAGCTTGAGGGTCCAAGAGGGAAATGTTTTTATTTGCTTACTGGAGAATGAGTTTTGAATTATCTTCATGAATGAACATTAAGTACACCAGCCGGAAAAGTATGAGAGTATCATGCTCAACCATGATATGAGATATTTCACATGGCAGTTTTTCATGCTCGTCTTGCTTGTTACACATTACTAACAGCTGGAATTCCAGCCACAGTGCATGAAAGTACGAGTTTCACAAATCTATCACGTCCTAACAACCAAACATGCCTATACAATATTTCATCCATTTAAGTCCTGCTAAGGTTTCATTCAGTAGTTATCTGTTTAAATGACCAGTGGTCATTTTCCAAATGTGGGCCAGCAAGTCTGTTGGCTTGGCCAAGGCCCGATCCATGTTATCTTTTCTGTTTCACAGAGGGTCATTTGAGTTTATAGACTTTCAAATGACAAACCCAGCGGAATGTTGTTAATACCTAGAAAGCACAATTTTATAACCTACAGTTGATATACACACACGCATTCAGTTGTCATTGGGAGACTTGTGAAAGGAATCCACATTATTGATACAATGCCTCTGTATTAGCCATGCAGTCGTGATTTTTCAGGTGTGTGTGATGTGTGTTAAGTCCTGGAGTGCTTCCTTCATGAAAGCATTACCACCTCAAAGGTTACAAATCAATAGTCTAACGCCATTATAAACTCAAATCCATATTTTCTGGAATACGTTTCATTTCAGGGAATAATAATTACATTTCAGTTTTCATCCAAGATGTTCCACTGCTGTTTGTGGACAAGTCAATGCTCAACACTTACCATTCATTTCCTGACCTTTGACCCTAGAGCACCACTGGTTTTTAGGGAACTACTGAATGGATGTTTTGCAAAGTTCAACAGCTTGATGACCTGTACAAAATGTAATTGCTTAAAGTATTTTCTGTAAAAAAAATAATTACATTTTTTTCTGTTCTGCTGTGAAAGGGAGGTTTTTAAACAAATGTAAATATTCATGGGGGAAATGGTTCATTGGTACGACATCAACAGAAAACATCACAATATCAGGATAAAGAAGTTGCATGAATAACATAGTCCCTATTATGATACTGCTCTGCATGTTTTGGAGTCTCATTCCGCCAATCACTGTACAATAATGGGGTGACACACTTGCTTCCATGGAAAAGGTGAATGAATGAATAATAATGTATAAAACAGATCCAACTTAAAACCATTGACGCTGTACAGTCGTTTCTTTGAATTGATAAATACAAATTGTGATATTGAAAAAAACAAAACACTGTGGTGTTCATTTGGATTGCATGTGAAGTTCAATGCCATTTGTCTTGTCAATTGGCTCTTCAAATATATGCAGGCCAAAGGGCCATGTTGGACCAATAATAATTCCAGTTACATTCACTCTTCTTTGCATAATTTATTTTAAGAAATATGTCCTGTATTTACTGTATTTGATACAACATGTTTTAGTATTAACGCTGCTCATGCATAAAACCATACATGAATGTATCACTGCTGCTACAGTTGGGGACAAAATAGCAGCAAGTTCTCATAACATTATTGAAGCTAACAACTACAGACCTTCAAACATCTTATCTGTTCACACAGTTGTACATGTATTGAATGAATAATGCTTTGATGAATTGGGATAATGGTTTACAGACATGCTGAACAATGTACCTAGAATCTTGGAGCCCCAACTTCCTGTTTCTACTTTCTGTCTGTTAATGTCACTGTCACCTACACCCTGAGTAGATACACTATATGTACAAAAATATGTAGACACCCCTTCAAATTAGTGGATTTGGCCATTTCAGCCCCACCCGTTGCTGACAGGTGTATAAAATGAGCACACAGCCATGCAATCTCCATAGACAAACATTGTCAGTAGAATGGCCTTACTTAAGAGCTCAGTGACTTTCAACGTGGCACCGTCATAGGATACCACCTTTCCAACAAGTCAGGTTGTGAAATTGCTGCCCCGCTAGAGCTGCCCCTGCCAACTGTAAGTGCTGTTATTGTGAAGTGCAAACATCTAGGAGCAACAATGGCTTAGCAGCAAAGTAGTAGGCCACACAAGCTCACAGAACAGGACCACCGCATGCTGAAGTGTGTAGCGTGTAAAAATCGTCTGTCCTCGGTTGCAACACTCACGACCGAGTTCCAAACTGCCTCTGGAAGCAACGTCAGCACAAGAACTGTTCGTCAGGAGCTTCAGGAAACAAGTTTCTATGGCTGTGCAGCTGCACACAAGCCTAAGATCACTATGCACAATGCCAAGCGTCGGCTGGAGTGATGTAAAGCTCTCCGCAATTGGACTCTGGAGCAGTGGAAATGCGTTCTCTGGAGTGATCTGGATTTGGTGGATGCCAGGAGAACGCTACCTGCCCCAATGCATATAGTGCCAACTGTAAAGTTTGCTGGAGGAGGAATAATGGTCTGGGGCTGTTTTTCATAGTTCTGGCTAGGCCCCTTAGTTCCAGTGAAGGCAAATATTAACGTTACAGCACACAATGACATTCTAGATGATTCTGTGCTTCCAACTTTGTGGCAACAGTTTGGGGAAGGCCCTTTACTGTTTCAGCATTACAATGCCCCCGTGCACAAAGCGAGGTCTATACAGAAATGGTTTGTCGAGATTGGTGTGGAAGAACTTGACTGGCCTGCACAGAGCCCCGACATGAAACCCATCGAACACCTTTGGGATGAATTGGAATGCCGACTGCGAGCCAGGCCTAATCGCCCAACATCAGTGCCGTGTGGCTGAATGGAAGTAAGTCCCTGCAGCAATGTTCCAACATCTAGTGGAAAGCCTTCCCAGAGAGTGGAGGCTGTTTATAGCAACTCCCTATTAATCCATCATTTTGGAATGGAATGTTTGACGAGCAGGTGTCCACATAACCTTTGGTCATTTAGTGTGTTTACTGACCAGATCATATGTATTATGTCAGACGTTGCTTGTAGCCTACAGTAAAAACAATACTTGGGTAAATCGCACCAGTACTCCGCACTCCAGAACACCTTGTGGCGCGGCGACGATGAAAATATGGTTGTTGTTGACTGTCAGACACCACAGAAGAAGAAGGTTCTGTTTCAGGAAGTTGTAACAGAATAATTATGTGGCTAACGTTGTCGTTGGTTAAATACTTTTTGTGATGATTAATTCAAACGTTAACTTTGTGGGCAATGCATGAACATTCACACAGCTTACAATATGGCTAATATAGCAAGGACCGGAGACATTATCCATTTAAACGTTGGAGGAAAAAGGTGAGGACTGGCATTACTTTGAATTGTTAGCTACCGCCTGCTAGCTATTGTTGTTGGGTGAATGCTAGCTAGCTATGTAAAAGTTGCTGGCTGGCTAGCTAACTAAATATTTTTGGTAATCAAATAACGTTAGTAACATTGTCTTAAGTTAGCAAACGAACTACTGTTAGTTAGATATTTTTCCAGCTAAACCTTATGTCTCTGACAGTAACGTTAGCAACGACTGACTTCACAGTGCAGCCGGAAGTGTAAAGCTAGCTAGCTCGGTAATGTTAGCTTGCTAGCTTTTCAATGGATTTGAACTTGATCAAACTTGAGTCTGTGTGTATGCTCATTTGAGTGATCATGTTGTTTCAGGTTCAGCACCTCCAGACAGACATTGACATGGGTCCCAGACTCCTTTTTCTCAAGGTAGGTAAACTCTTTATTTTGAGACCTAGGCCAATGCCTTTTATTAAATTCACAAGTTTCTTCATAATGACCCACTCCAACTCATTAATTACCGACCCATAGAGATGGCATGTGGTCATTTGCTGTAGCTCAGTACGGTCTAACTAGTGAGATGTGTTTTCTCTGCCAGTCTTCTAAGTGGGAGGATCTCAACCTTGAAGGATGAAACTGGAGCGGTAAGTTGACTGAAATCGATTTTTTTTTTTAAACTAGGTTATGTGTATATAAACCTATTTGATATTGGCAACCACTTAGGGCTACTTATAACATATTTGTAATGTGCTGCTGACCTTTATCTCCCACAGATCTTCATAGATCGGGACCCATCTCTCTTTACTCCCATACTGAACTTCCTGCGTACCAAAGAGTTGTTTCCCAGGTGCTGATTCCTTTGTTTACATGTGTTTACAATTAGAGTAAAAATAATAAAACAATAAAAATAATCTATTCAGCCTTGACGGCAAGTTGTTTTCCAAATTAGATTTCTTAATCTTTCTTTTTAGGTCTATAAATGTGCACCTGCTCATGCATGAAGCGGAGTTCTATGGAATCACTCCGTTGGGTAAGAAAGTAGCCAGTAGCTAGTCCAATACAGCTGTGAATGAGAGTCTTTTTTTTGTGTGTGTTCTTGTCTGTACCTTGGTTACTTTTTTCCCCCTCTTCCTCAGTGCGTAAACTGCAGCTTTGTGACGAACTGGACCGATCTTCCTGTGGAAATGTGCTCTTCAATGGCTATCTGCCGCCTCCAGGTAGATTTGACTTCACTTCAAGGACAGTCAAAGTGTGTGTTTTAATAAGTTTGATTTCCTGATCGTCTCCTCTTGTTCACCAGTGTACCCGGCGAAGCGGAGAAACCGTCACAGTGTGGCGGGACCTCAGTATATGGTGGGCTGTGCCTTGCACATGGAGAGGGCTCCAGTGAGACGTAGCAACACCATGCCACCCAACCTGGGCAACGCGGGCATACTGGGTAAAGCAACGATTGAGGAGAGGATAAGTGGTGGTAAGGCCTCAGAATCACATGCACATTTAACATACGCATACACATTTTACAAGCATTTCTCTACACCTGCAATATTATCTGCTAAATATGTGTATGTGACCAATAAAATGTCATTTGAAAAGGTGCAGCAAAATGCTTATGTGGTAGTTTCCTCAATAGTGCAGTACAATCAACATCAGTAATAACAATGAGATTCAAGTAAAAAAATAACTAATAGAAGAGGTAGTATGCATTAGGGATGTGACAAATGTTTCAACTTGCCTCTAGGGGGGGTACTGTTGATTTATTTTTTTAAATCACAAAATTCCATGTCAATTTACAATACATATGTAATAGCAACATTATTCTGCATGACAGCTAGGGCTGGTCAATGAAGTTTCATCTCCCGCAGTCATATACAGTGGCAAGAAAAAAGTATGTGAACCCTTTGGAATTACCTGGATTTCCGCATAAATTGGTCATCAAATTTGATCTGATCTTTATCTAAGTCACAACAATAGACAAACATAGTGTGCTTACAATAATTTATGTGTTATTAGTTTATTTTTCCTGTCTATAGTGAATACATAATTTAAACATTCAGTGTAGGTTGGAAAAAGTATGTGAACCACTAGGCTAATGACTTCTCCAGAAGCTAATTGGAGCCAGGAGTCAGCTAACCTGGAGTTTAATCAATGAGACGAGATTGGAGATGTTGGTTAGAGCTGCATTGCCCTATTAAAAAAAACACTCACAAAATTTGAGTTTGCTGTTCAAAAGAAGCATTGCCTGATGTGAGCTATGCCTCGGAACAAAAGAGATCTCAGACGACCTAAGATTAAGAATTGTTGACTTGCACAAAGTTGGAAAGGGTTACAAAAGAATCTCTAAAAGCCTTGATGTTCATCAGTCCACAGTAAGTCAAAATGTCTATAAATTAGTACAGCACTGTTGCTACTTTCCCTCAAAGTGGTCATCCTGCAATGATGCCTACAAGAGCTAGGCACAGAATTGCTCAATGAGGTTTAAGAAGAGTCCTAGAGTGTCAGTTAAAGAATCACAGAAATCTCTGGAACATTCTAACATCTCTGTTGACAAGTCTACGATACGTAAAACACTGAACAAGAAGCCACTGATGTCCAAAAAAAACATTGCTGCAAGTCTGAAGTTTGCAAAAGTATACCTGGAAGTTCCACAGCGCTACTGGCAAAATATTCTGTGGACAGATGAAACTACAGTTGAGCAGTTTGGAAGGAACATACAACACTACGTGTGGAGGAAAAAAGGCACAGCACATCAACATCAAAAACCTCATTCTAACTGTAAAGTATGGTGGAGGGAGCATCATGGTTTGGAGCTGTTTTGCTCCCTCCGGGCCTGGACAGCTTGCTATCATCGACAGAAAAATGAATTTCCAAGTTTATCAAGACATTTTGCAGGAGAATGTAAGGCTATCTGTCTGCCAATTGAAGCGCAACACAAGTTGGGTGATACAACAGGACAACGACCCAAAACACAGAAGTAAATCAACAACAGAATGGCTTCAACAGAAGAAAATACGCCTTCTGGAGTGGCCCAGTCAGAGTCCTGACCTAAACCCGATTTGAGATGCTGTGGCATGACCTCGAGAGAGGTTCACACCAGACATCCCAAGAATATTGTTGAGCTGAAACAGTTTTGTAAGGAGGAATGGTCCAAAATTCCTCCTGACCGTTGTGCAAGTCTGACCCCGCGAAAAATGTTTGGTTGAGGTTAGTGCTGCCAAAGGAGGGTCAACCAGTGTGAACCCTTGGATTCAATAATACTTTTTCCACCCTGCACTGTGAATGTTTACATGGGGTGTTCAATAAAGACATGAAAACATGTCATTATTTTTAAGCAGACTCTTTGTCTATTGTTGTGACCTAGATGAAGTTCAGATCAAATTTTATGACCAATTTATGCAGAAATACAGGTATTTCCAAAGGGTTCACATGCTTTTTCTTGCCACTGTACCCTTGAAAGCGCCTTGGCTATGGCATGTTTTTATGTCTGGGTACACGACGGCTTTGCCGACACAACCTTCTCTGGAGATCGTTTCGAAGGGCCACTGAATGGGCATTTTACTGGTCTGTAAAGGAATGCCACTTCTTGAAGCGGGACTAATGTCCATCGCTAGGCGACCAGAACTGTCAATCAAATAATCGAGCAGACCACTCTCCTAAAAAAAAGTACTTTAAAGTTTTTTTTTTTAAGTACCGTGACTTACCAAGACGTTTAGTAGATAGAAAATACTTCTTCCTCTAGGAATCTACTCCTAACATTCGGTATTAGGCTAAATTAATTCAGGCTTTCATTCATTTAGACCGTAAGCAGGCTATATAAAGTTGAAACCCCTGCGGCTGGTAAAAGTTTGAGTAGCCAGTAGCCTGCTAAATGAATACAGGCTATTTTTGCAGCCTATAGCCAATTTGATTTTGGGAATTGTATATCTAAGTTTCAATTAAACTATTTAGTTATCTAAACAATATTTAATATAATGGCGTTTTATGTCGGCTATAGGCTTTCATTAGGTAATTAGAAGGCTCTTTTTCAAAGCAATTTGGGTTGTCAATGTGATGCATCGTGTAACTAAGAAGATAGGCCTATCGCTCTTAATTCATGGCATGGTTTCCTTTTATCCTAATGTTGAATAGAGATGCAGTCAAATTCATTCATGCAGGGAAGGGAAATGGCCTAGTAGCCTACTACTCTGGAGTCATAAAAAACAATGAACTAAATTGATGTTATTTGGCGGGTCACGGATCAGCTCTCTTAATAATTATATGTGGGTGGGGTTGCAGAGAAAAATCTGTCCTGTTGCTGGATATGGGGTGGGGCTCGGAATATGGGCGCGGGGTGAGTGTGTCTCCAAAGAACTGACCCGTGCGGGTCTGTGTTTATGTATAAGGGGTTGGATGTGTGGGGCGTTGGTGCAAACAGTCTCCAAGGTGCAGGTCTGTGTAAGGTGAGCACTAGGGCTAGAGTGAACCGTCCGTGACTCGGACCGTGACGATCTTTCGGCCAGTATTTTGACATTCTATTTAGCTTCAATATATGTTTATTTATATTTAGCATCAATCAATATGTCTTGTCTAGTTGCAATGGATTGAAAGTAAAAGCTCTAACCTGGAGCCATTTATTTGTTAAGGGAATATTATCAACCTGGAGGGTTCACCTTCACCCACGCCTGTTCATCTTTCCCTTCCGACACAGCTCAGCTTGCAGACCCAGGCATGGTCCGCATCATCTGTGGCCACCACAACTGGATCGCTGTGGCTTATGCCCAGTTTGTTGTTTGCTACCGGTAAGAACACAGGACTTCCGTGTACGATATCACAGCGTCGTATGAATCAGTCTTTTTTTTGGGTGGGGGGGTGTAAGGACCGTCGAGGGTGTTTAAACTGTGCCGTCCATCAGAGTGAAGGAGTCTACGGGCTGGCAGCAAGTGTTCACCAGTCCCCGCCTGGACTGGGTGATTGACAGGGTGGCACTCAACGCCAAGGTGATGGGCGGCTCCCTGGGAGACAACGACAAGATGGTGGCCGTGGCCTCGGGCACAGAGATCATCCTCTGGACTATCTGTCCCGACGGCAACGGCAACGAGATCGGTCAGTCCACAAACGGATGAACGCACAGTGTTAAAACAAATGTTACGGGTAGAGTTTTTATTGTTTGTTGACTTGTCGTTTAGTACTTTAAGAGACAATGTCATAGGTAGTTGTGGGGGCTTATTGTAAAGGGCCGTGCTAATAGGTCTCCGTTGTACCTGCTTCCCTCCAGGTGTGTTCAGTCTGAATGTCCCCGTGGAGGCTCTCTTCTTCGTGGGGAACCAGCTTATTGCCACCAGCCACACAGGGAAAGTGGGAGTATGGAATGCAGTGACCAAACATTGGCAGGTAAAGTTGTGTCCGTACGTTCTGTTAGAATGTCACGTCAAAAGAGCATATTATGTGTATTAATAATATATGTGGTCCTGTATGGCTCAGTTGCCAACACTAGGATTGTGGGTTCGATTCCCGGGGCCACCCATATGTAAAATGTATGCACACCGGACTGTAAGTTGTGTTGGCTAAATGGCATATATTATATGTGTTGTACACCATTTCATGTTTTCCTTTTGTCTTTCCCTTCTCAGAATCAAGATGTCGTTCCCATTAATAGCTATGACACTGCCGGTTCCTTCCTCATTCTAGGCTGTAACAATGGGTCCATATATTATATAGGTAAGGGAAGTCATCTTTTCTACCTATGACGCAATAATGGACAACTATTGAAATAGTTTTTCTGTGTAGAAGAATGCAGTCACACGTTGTTTTTGTAGTACATCATTCAGTATAAGTATATGAATACAGTTGCAAAATATAGACCTCTCATGGACGTGTTCTTGTCAACAGATGTTCAGAAGTTTCCATTGAGGATGAAGGACAATGACCTCCTAGTGACAGAGTTGTACCGCGACCCCACGGAGGACGCTGTCACTGCTCTCAGTGTCTACCTCACGCCCAAAACAAGTATGTCTGCCCGTTTCGATTTTTTTACCTTCACTGAAATTAATTGCTTTTTTCTGTATGTTTTTAAGGATTAGCAAGTATCAATTGGTCAATTGTGGTTATTGGAAATAGAAACTTAATAAATACATGTTGCAAAACAATTATTTTCTGAAAAACTTGTTTGCCATGTTACTTCATTTATGGTCAACAATGGTAATTTTATAGGCAGCTGGCAGATTTTGAATGGTTCCCGGTGGCGTTTCGCTAACTCTTTACCTAACGTTAACCTTTAAACTAATCTTGACCTTTACCCTAACCTCACGTCCCTAACATGAACACTAACTTGAACCAATTTCGATCCTAATACCTCAACCTTAACCTTTTTGGGTCTACCGGCTGACTATCCACTTCCATTTCTTGACATGCACGGTACAGAACACCGCATGCATTGAGGCTAAAATAGTGTATGGGATAAAAGTCCCCAATGTGTCGTCAGGCGACAGCGGCAACTGGATCGAGATCGCCTACGGGACCAGCTCGGGCACGGTGCGGGTCATAGTGCAGCACCCGGAGACCGTGGGCTCTGGGCCCCAGCTCTTCCAGACCTTCTCAGTCCACCGTAGCCCCGTCACCAAGATCATGCTCTCTGAGAAGCATCTCATATCAGGTGAGAATGGTTGGCTAGGAGCCTCCACGTTTTAGGGATGATCGTTACTTCGCTGTGTATTCTACCAACTCCGCTTGTGAGCTGTTGGATGTTATGCTTATGAATTAATTTAGCTACATGGGGGTTGATTTGATTTTTGTCTTTTCGGATGTCAGCTGACACGGCGATACGTTAAACATTGATGTTGCTGACAGAGAAACGTTGGTCCTCCAAGTTTAGTGCAGAAGATGAGGCCCATCATGCAGATGTCTTTGGGCTAACCCTGTTGTGTCGTCAGTGTGTGCAGACAACAACCACGTGCGGACCTGGACGGTGACTCGCTTCAGGGGCATGATCTCCACCCAGCCAGGCTCCACCCCCCTCACCTCCTTCAAGATCCTCTCTCTGGAGGACATCGACGGCCACGGGGGCTGTGCTGCCGGCACTGAGATAGGTAAGCAGACAGAGGTCAGAGATGCAATGAGAAAAGGACTGTAAGGGTATGTACTGTAAGGGTGCGTGTTCCTCTCTAACAGGTCCGTATGGCGAGCGAGACGACCAGCAGGTGTTTATCCAGAGGGTCGTCCCCGACACAGACAAACTCTACGTGCGCCTCTCGTCCAACGGGAAGAGGGTGTGCGAGGTGCGCTCTGTGGACGGCACCTCCATCACCTCCTTCATGGTGCACGAGTGCGAGGGGTCCAGCCGCATCGGCTCACGTCCCCGCCGCTACCTCTTCGGTGGCCACGCCAACGGTAGCATCCAGATGTGGGACCTGACCACCGCCATGGAGATCGCAGGGAAAGTGGACATCAGGGGTAAGACAACCTCCGCTCTAAAACACCTGGCTTTTTTGTTGTTGTGTCGACTGGTTTGCTTAAGGGATGTGTCCTAGAAGTTGAGTTGAGGCCTCTGACTGTCTCTGTCTGGTTGTCCCTCAGCGCTGGGCGGCCCCACAGAGGAGGAGCTCCTGGAGCTGCTGGACCAGTGTGACCTGGCTCTGACCCGTACGCCCGACATGAGTCCCGCTGCCTCCTTCACCCACTCCTCCACCCCCCGAGCCTCCACCTCCAGGTACACCAGCCACCATTGCCAACTGCCCATGTAATCACGCACCTGCTACATGACCCATACAGCTGCGTATATTAACCCACTGAAGCTATCCTTTTTGCAAGTGCACATGTGCCGTGCACATGTTCAGGGCATAAAATGAACACCCACCAAAATGCGAGTAGCTTTAATTTGGGGGGTGGTCAATTTGCAGGGCTCTACAGTGTGAGCGTTGCATTCACATTTGTGAATAAAAATAGAATCAAAAGTAAAGTATGAGAGTATGTGCGAAAAATGCTGAAGTAGGTTCCTTCAAAGTATAGTGTTTCTAATTGCACAAAGGAATACAAATCCCACCTCACGCAGCAACAGCTTTGCGCAATGTAAGTGAACCCCTGATAGATAAATTTTTTGGAGGCACAGGCATAAAAGTTGGTCTAATTTACTCAAGTCAGCAAAATGAGACTTTTTCCTGGTGTTTCTTGGCTATTTACATTGTTGTGTTCACAAGCGTGGTTTTTTTCAATGTTTGTTTGAATCTGCTGCTTCAACTGATAGTGAAGAGACGCTGTAGACAATGTCTACTACGAGTCACATCCCAAATCTTACAGACGCATGGCATGACTCGAGTAGCCTCGTTACCACGGTAACCGTCCGCCCTTAAAAGGGGCAGCTGAACATCGTCTCATCTGATATTTTGGTTTAAAAGAAAACATTTAATGAAGCAATATACCACATTACTTCTTACTAATACATTTTTTGTTTTAGAAAAATTCCAGAGATTGTAATTATGGCAAATGTTTTTGGGCTGGTAAAAAAAAATCTGAGTGGTAAATTTTAAAATAAAATCTACCTGCCACAGTGGCTGGTGGAACAAAAAGTACATTTTAGGCCATGATCATATTATCTCTGTTTCTTGTCTCTGCAGTTTGCAGTCCCAGCTGAGTGAGAGCTCCAGAGAGCGTGGGACCAGAGGAGGTGTGAGCAGCTCGGGTCCCTTCTCTGGTAGCCTGCCCCGCCAGGCCCCTCCGGTGCCCCTCACCAAGCCCCGGGACATGGCTCTCTCCATGGCGGGGTTGGGCATCCAGCCCCACCACTTGGGTCTGAGCCAGGCCTCCCTCCGCAGCAGTGGCAGCCCCCGGCCCGGCCGCACCGTCCCCCAGGACAGAGACCGGGACGCTGGCATGGGGTCTCTGCGCAGGGGTAGTTTTGTTGAGCGTTGTCAGGAGCTTGCCAAGGTCTCGGACTCTGCAGGAGGGGCGGAGGGGGGGAACGCGGCGCAGCCTGGCTGTATGCTCTGAGTTGGAGGCTAGACTGGGCCTACGGACCCCCGCTTCTTTCTCCAGCCCCCCTGCAGCCTCCCCAACTTCATCGCCTCGCCGGCCGCAGCCCACCTCACCCAGCCCTGCCCCTGCTACAATCGTCAGTCCAACCCGCTCCCAGACCCCCGTGTCGCCTCGTCGAGCTGACACCTCCCCTACTACAGAAGTCCCGCCCCCTGAGGCTGCAGCAGCCACTCCAGAGAGCTCCTCCCCTGTGCCCCCCACCAGTTCTAAACCCCCCTATGAATGAGACCAGCTTCTGACTGGCTCTGTGATGTATGGGTGAGTGGACTAACAATGGACGCTTTTGGTGTTTCTGAGCATGTGTGGTTTAGTGACTGCACCTATTGTCGCATTTATGGACATTTCCTATCAAGGACACATATCAAATGTCATTCCTCTGTTTTCAAAAGATTCATATACAACATATATCCAAACTGTCAATGTGTTGATGATACACATTGTAAATCTAGCCATGTATACAGTTGTTCGGTTGCATTTGGTAGAGCAGTCCATTTCATTAAATTACACTGAACAAAAATATAAATGCAACAATTTCAAAGATTTTACTGCGTTACAGTTCATATAAGGAAATCAGTCAATTGAAATGAAATCATTAGGCCCTAATCTATGTATTTCACATAGCTGGGAATACACCTATGCATCTGTTTGTCACAGATACCTTAAACATTTTTATAGTGGGGTCAGAAAACCAGTGCGTATCTGGTGTGACCACCATTTGCCTTATGCAGCACAACACATCTGAGAATGCAAGCCATGGAAGAACTGGGACATTTTGTGTACAGGTCCTCGCAACACGGGTCAGTGTATTATGCTGAAACATGAGGTGATGGCGGCAGATGAATGGCATGACAATGGGCCTCAGGATCTCGTCACGGTATCTCTGTGCATCCGTGGAGGCTGGTGGGCTCATGGTAATGGCTGGAATGGAATAAATGGAACTGTGTATATAACAAATCAAATATATGGAAACCACATGTTTGACTCCGTTCCATGTCTATCATTCCAGCCATTACAATGCGTCCGTCCTCCTGTAGCTACTCCCACCAGGCTCCATTGCCGTGCACTCAAATTGGCATTGATAAAATGCTCTTTTGTTTGTTGTCCGTAGCTTATACCTGCCCATACCGTAACCCCACTGCCACCATGGGGCATGCCTCTAGCCTACACAACGTCCCTGTCTGCCATCTGCCCGGTGCAGTTGAAACCGGGATTCATCTGTGAAGAGCACACTTCTCCAGTGGGGCCATCGAAAGTGAGCATTTGAGATTTTTTTTTAGGATGAGCACGCAGATTAGCTTCTCTGAGGCAAAAATGGTATTATTCGGTTGTGCAAAACCACAGTTTCATCAGCTGTCCAGGTTGGCTGGCCTCTATAAACGTTTCTGATATCCTCTACAGGTTTCTCTTTCAGTCTTCCTGCTTTGCACTACGGTTGGCGTTCTGTACCTTAAATGAATCAATAAGCCTACTGCACACGCAGTATCAAATGTAGTGATGATTGTTGACGAAGAATCCGATGGTGAATCTATAGATAAATGATAAAATGTCTATCATTCATATGTTTAGTTACATCTGACTAACTTACTGCCATTTTGGATCATTCTTTTTCAAGTCTTCCCCCAGATCACAACCCAGTGCCTCACGTACCTGTGTTTTTATGTTTTTATTTTATTTTATGGGTTATGACCATTTTACCGAAACTTTGTTACAAGGACAAGCAACTTGATTGTGGAGTGATTCTACCAAACATCGGTAGAGGTCTATCTCTTTGTGCTTTTTCTGAACCATTTGAACACTTAGGTGAATATTTACAAAATATAAACATGTTTTCACATGTTTGTGTATTTAGTGGTTTCTGTCGCAATGTTAACCGGGTTGATTGATATGTCATTGACAACAGCGTAGTTCAATAGCTCAGATGAAGAGGCGTGTTCAAATGTCTCGATGTTTACTGTCTTGTCTAATACTTGTTTTTGTTTTTTTGTCTTTCACTTTGGTAGCATTTGTTTTTCCTCTGCAATTCCATGATGTGCCACATAAATGAAGCAGAAAGTCATACTATTAGTCAAACTCTTCCATTTATGTGTGTATTTGTGTCATTGGTTAAACTGGCACCACCTTGAATGTTTTGTGAAATTGTAAGAAACTCAAAGGTAGGCTTTTAACCCATTATCCTACATTGTTTTAAATGCCATTTTATGACTATATATATATATATATATATATATATATATATATAGTAACAGTCAAGTTTTGATGTCTTCACTATTATTCAACAATGTACAAATAAAGAAAAACCCTGGAATGTGTATAGGTGTCAACTTTTGACTGGTACTGTGTATGTGTGTGTGTGTGTATATATATATATATATATATCAGTTGAAGTTGGAAGTTTACATACACTTAGGTTTGAGTCATTAACTCGTTTTTCAACCACTCCACAAATATCTTGTTAACAAACTATAGTTTTGGTAAGTATGACAAGTAATTTTTCCAACAATTGTTTACAGATTATTTCATTTATAATTCACTGTATCACAATTCCAGAGGGGCAGAAGTTAACATACACTAAGTTGACTGTGCCTTTAAACAGCTTGCAAAATGCCAGAAAATTATGTCATGGCTTTAGAAGCTTCTGATAGGCTAATTGACATAATTTGAGTCAATTGGAGGTGTACCTGTGGATGCATTTCAAGGCCTACCTTCAAAATCAGTGCCTCTTTGCTTGACATCATGGGAAAATCAAAAGAAATCAGAAAAAATGTGGTTCATCATTGGGAGCCATTTCCAAATGCCTGAAGGTACCACGTTTATCTGTACAAAACAATAATACACAAGTATAAACACCATGGGTCCACGGGACCACACAGCCATCATACCACTCAGGAAGGCGACGCGTTCTGTCTCCTAGAGATGCACTTTTTGCACCAAAGTACGTTCAAATCATTCCCAGGACAAAAACAAAAGGACCTTGTGAAAATGCTGGAGGAAACGGGTACAAAAGTATCAATATTCACAGTAAAACGAGTACTATATCGAAATAACTTAAAAGGCCTCTCAGCAAGGAAGAAGCCACTGCTCTAAAAGCGCCATAAAAAAGCCAGACTACAGCTTGCAACTGCACGTGGGGACAAAGATTGTACTTTTTGGAGAAATGTCCTCTGGTCTGATGAAACAAAAATAGAACTGTTTGGCCATAATTACCATCGTTATGTTTGGAGGAAAAAGGGGGATGCTTGCAAGCCGAAGAACACCATCCCAACTGTGAAGCACTGGGGTGACAGCATCATGTTGCGGGGGTGCTTTTCTGCAGGAGGGACTGGTGCACTTTACAAAATAGATGGCATCATGAGGATGGAAAATTATGTGGATATATTGAAGCAACATCTCAAGACATCAGTCAGGAAGTTAAAGCATGGTCGCAAATGAACAATGACCCCAAGCAAACTTCCAAAGTTGTGGCAATATGACTTAAGGACAACAAAGTCAAGGTATTGGAGTGGCCATCACAAAGCCCTGACCTCAATCCCATAGAAAATTTGTGGGCAGAACTGAAAAGGTGTGTGCGACCAAGGAGGCCAACAAACCTGACTCAGTTACACCAGCTCTGTCAGGGGAATGGGCCAAAATTCACCCAACTTATTGTGGGGAGCTTGTGGAAGGCTACCTGAAACATTTGGCTTAAGTTAAACAATTTAAAGACAATGCTACCAAATACAAATTAAGTGTATGTGAACTTCTGACCCACCCAATTAATCAAAGCTGAATTATATCCTTCTCTACTATTATTCTGACATTTCACATTCTTAAAATAAAGTAGTGATCCTAACTGACCTAAAACGGGATTTTTACTAGGATTAAATGTCAGGAATTGTGAAAAACTGACTTCAACTGAGATAGCAAAAGCTCAGGTTGCCTAGCCCGGCGGTGTTACAATCTTCGGCAAAATCATTCGCAAGGAGATTCCTGCAAAAATATTATTTGAAGATGTATATATACATAAATCATCTTACGAAGCCACTTCTTCGTTGCCCAGGCGGTGTTTGGGATCATAGTTATGCTGAAAGACCCAGCCACGTTTCATCTTCAATGCCCTTGCTGATGGAAGGAGGTTTTCACTCAAAATCTCACGATACATGGCCCCATTCATTCTTTCCTTTACACGGATCAGTCGTCCTGGTCCCTTTGCAGAAAAACAGCCCCAAAGCATGATGTTTCCACCCCCATGCTTCACAGTAGGTATGGTGTTCTTTGGATGCAAATCAGCATTCTTTGTCCTCCAAACATGACGAGTTGACTTTTTACCAAAGTTATATTTTGGTTTCATCTGACCATATGCCATTCTCCCAATCTTCTTCTGGATCATCCAAATGCTCTCTAGCAAACTTCAGACAGGCCTGGACATGTACTGGCTTAAGCAGGGGGACACGTCTGGCACTGCAGGATTTGAGTCCCTGGCGGCGTAGTGTGTTACTGATGGTAAGCTTTGTTACCTTGGTCCCAGCTCTCTGCAGCTCATTCACTAGGTCCCCCTGTGTGGTTCTGGGATTTTTGCTCACCGTTCTTGTGATCATTTTGAGCCCACGGGGTAGGATCTTGCGTGGAGCCCCAGATCGAGGGAGATTATCAGTTGTCTTGTATGTATTCCATTTCCTCATAATTGCTCCCACAGTTGATTTCTTCAAACCAAGCTGCTTACCTATTGCAGATTCAGTCTTCCCAGCCTGGTGCAGGTCTACAATTTTGTTTCTGGTGTCCTTTGACAGCTCTTTGGTCTTGGCCATAGTGGAGTTTGGAGTGTGACTGTTTGTGGTTGTGGACAGGTGTCTTTTATACTGATAAGTTCAAACAGGTGCCATTAATACAGGTAATGAGTGGAGGACAGAGAAGCCTCTAAAAGAAGAAGTTACAGGTCTGTGAGAGCCAGAAATCTTGCTTGTTTGTAGGTGACCAAATACTTATTTTCTACCATAATTTGCAAATACATTCATTAAAAATCCTACAATTTGATTTTCTGGATTTTGTCTTCTCATTTTGTCTGTCATAGTTGAAGTGTACCTATGATGAAAATTACAGGCCTCTCTCATCTTTTGAAGTGGGAGAACTTGCACAATTGGTTGCCGACTAAATACTTTTTTGCCCCACTGTATATATGTCTATGTAACAAATATCTTAAATGGAAATGTAACATTGAATGTTCTGTGTTTGTCTGTACAAAGTACATCTGTCTGTCCATGAACTAATAATGATTATTTTGGCAACAGTGGGATTGCTTTGCCAGTAGCAGAATGTTAGCCGAGGATGCTGTGAGTGCATTTCATATACAGTACCCTCGAGTTTCTCGCTTTTATGACTGTACTTTTCTAATCGGATCTTCATAAATCCAATAAAACGATTACCTAATTACAGTGAGCCTACTTTGGGGTTCAACATGAAACACAATGTTCAAGCTCCAATGTCTGTCACACTCGAAACGCATTTAATTCCAAAAGCATTTTATTCAAACGCATACAAACTAGTAGGAAAGCAGTTCATGTCTTTGTACAGTGATCATGTAATAAATAAATAAAATACAAATGTCATGGCAACGCACCTTCTTAGTACATTATAAGGCAGGTAAGTCCAAAAGAATGTTCTGTTTGTAATGATAGCAGTACTAATAGTCTGGTTCAGCCTGGCTAAGAGCTTGCAGAGGCCTTTGGTTATGTGATATCTAGCTAACAGAATGCATCGTCAATAAGTGCTATTATGTTTTCATCATGAGTGACATTCTTTCATATTGACTGAATATCATGGCTGGAAAATCCCCACGATATAAAAAAAACAATGTAGGGTACATACTCTCCTCTGTAAAAAGTACCAAAATATATGAATCTACTAGACTTGGAACTCTATTCAAACTATCGCTGAAGCGTTCCAGATTGCCCAACAGCAATGTAAAGGTCATTTCTGATTTGAGCCGACATAGGCTAGTGTTTACCGTGAATGCAGTCTCCGCTAACGCAAGAACATTGCCTTTGAATTTCGATCGCACTGTGACGCTGAACTTCCGCAATACAGATTGAATAGAGCCCTTGGCTTTTGCCCTAATGAGAAATGAAATCTATCACTTGTATATGTTGATCTACAATACGCAGTTCAGGCTCGTTCCATGACACCATGACTTGTCATAAAACTGTGACCCACCAAAACCCTGAACTTCTGACCCCACGACAATGGGCCACCTGGTTACGGTTTGTGAGGGGCCAATGGGAGGTTAGGTGTGGAACAGTCATATGTTGGCGTCCAGCATCTCCAGGAAGAGTTTGTGCATGGGCACGTGACCCTCCAGGTGGAGCCGGCAGAAGGTGTCTACGGCACGGTTGGCAGTCTGCCGGAGCAGGGGCAGGGTCATGAGCAGTTTGCCTGCCCGGTGGAGCTCTGCTGTGTGCTGGGCGCTCTCGTACTCCTGCAGGGCCTCATGGAGTCCGTCCTGGAACCGCTGCACTGCCTCCACACTCTCCAGGTTCTCTGCGTCTGAGCGGGAAGAGACAAGGTCAAGGGAGGCCTGTGGGTGTTTGGGTGTGGGTGGAATTGTGTGATAAACCTCCCCTTGTTTCGGCACGACAGCGTGTCCGATCCCATTGTCCACCTCATTTGTTTCGCCATTGAGGGCTAATGGACGGGCCAAGGTTAAGTTGCATGCAGCCGACCCTCATTTTCCCTGAAAGGACTGTAAAATGTAAAAACAAAGGCTCTCTCCTCTGATCCTTCTAGCCACCTCAGGCAGTTGTGACTGCCCCGGAGTGTCAGGCTAACGCAGCCAGACTCGCCTAATGGATTTCTGAATTCCTGTGATAATTTGCAGGGTGCTGGGAGGCAGATGGATTTATTGATCAGGGCTGAGGGCAGAAGCAGCCTTCTCACTGCTAGGATATTGATCAGTTTCCACTCGCTGTGGCCTGGGGAATAACAGCGGGAGCCAGAAGGGAGGGGAGGGAGGGGTGAGAGAAGTGGGTGTTGGAGAACAGATTTGGCAGACGTCTAGACCTCCCCACTCTCTGTCATGGTGGTCTGAAGACTGGCAGTTTGTACAGAGGTGATGGAAGAATGATTCATCAACAAATGTTTTGGCCCACACAAGTATGTAGTATAGCATCGGTAATACCGTTAGTCATTATATACCATTATTAATGGTAGTTGTAAAAAAAAAAGTGGAGGGCTGATAGTGACATAGGTCATGCTGAGAGAATCCCATTACTAAAACACGAGACCTGTGAGGGACGTTTGCCAATATGAGGGGTCTAGCCACTCATTCAGTCCCTGACAGCTAGTAGCTTTTCAAGGCAGTGACCATCATTTAACAGCCTCGCCCTGCTAGGGGACCTGACCCTGGAGCAAAAGTGTATTCAAGGACACACCCTGAGGGAAAGTCACTGTGGATCACACTTAGAGGCTTGAATCAATCTGTATTGCTAAAGCATTTCAGAATGCAAGATAGACATGTAAAGGGTCATTTCCGATCGAGCCGACATCTGCAGCGTTTACGTAAATACAGTCTCTGCTAACGCGGTAACATTGCCTCTAAATTTCAATCACGCTGCCGCACTGAACTTCCACAATACGGATTGAACAGAGCCCTGACTCTCTCCACAGTCCTGAAGGAGTGGCTGTATGTAGGGCTGCCTGAGGACGGTGTAGTAGATTTTGTACCAAGCCAGTGTATTGTAAAGCTGAATGGAACACAATTATTTATTGTAAGCAGTAGCCAGGCAGATTAGATAGTAGTGTATATTTTTGATAGTTCTATCATTCTTATACTACTTTCTAAAAGGGATTGTACAAGGGTACAGCTAGGTCTCTTGAGTTTGCTCTGTCACAGTTACAGGATCCTGAGTGGCGCAGCGGTCTGAGACATTGCAGTGCTAGAGGCGTCACTACAGACCCGGGCTTGATCCCGGGTTGTATCATAACCGGCTGTGATCGGGAGTCCCATAGGGCGGCGCACAATTGGCCCAGCGTCGTCCGGGTTAGGGGTGGGTTTGGCCGGGGTAGGCCGTCATTGTAAATGAGAATTTGTTATTAACTGACTTGCCTAGTTAAACAAAGGTTAAATAAAACAATAAATAAACAGCTGACAACACTGAACTACTGATAACAGATATCCAGTGCAGGCCATGTAGTTAGTACCTGAGTTGGCGAGGGCCATAGCCTTGAGAGTGACCACTTCCTCTCGGCTCAGGTTCATCTGCCTGTACTTGGTGGTCAGCTGTCTCAGGGCGGTGTAGAGGTCAGAGAGTCCGGCTGCTCTGCACTGGGCCTGGCCCAGACGCAGGTTCCCAGCAAACACCAGCTCCTCCCCATAGCCCAGAGACTGAGACACAACTGACAGGACCAGTGTCTCCATCCAACCACTCTGCAGCAGGGCCATCTGGTCCACCAATGAAAGGGCAGAGAAGCCTGGAAGGGCAAATATGGAAATGTAATACTCCATAAGTTCTCACAGTATAAAAAGTCAACTTTGTCCCTTTGTACCAGTGGAAAATGGCATAGTATTTTAATTGTTTTTAAGCAGGGAATCACACTTATTTAAGATGACCTACAAGATAAACAGGAGTGGGTACCTGGGATATGCTTTGCCCAGCCAATCAGGACCAGGAGTTCCCTGTTTAGGAGGTCACAAAGCATCAGCAGGGCTTTAAGGTTGTCATCATTGGTTGAGTTGTCAGGCGTGGCACACAGGGGGGCTGGCTCTGTCAAGAGGAGCTGGGAGATCACTTTGTATCCTGAAAGAGGTCAAACAGATATATTAGTAATGCACTCTATTGTACTCCCCGCTTGTGACTGACAAGACTCTTATTGGAGTGTGAGCGTTGCACGACAGAGGGTACACACCGTTGGACTTGGCGGGGTGTGTGTCTGGGGCCTTCGTATAAAGAGAGAGGCCAGAGTCCCCCCTTCTCTTGTACTTCTGACGTCCTCCTCTGACTCGGTCCATGCGAACACCTGTGGTGACACAAACATGATGATCAGTGATCATCCTCTTGGCTCATTGATTGAGCCCCAATCCCCAAGTCAAGAACAGACTATGGGAGGTGCACAGTACTACATAGAGTCATGGCGCCATTGAACTCTATTCCACATCGGGTAACTGATGCAAGCAGTAGAATCAATTTGAAAAAAGAGATAAAAATACATTTCTAAGTCATCCCAAACTTCTGAACGGTAGTGTGTGTGGTAGAAGAGTAATGGCCTAAGGGAACATACTTAAAGTGTTGTGAAAAGTGTTAGGAAATGTAATGTTGTGTAATATTTAAAATGGTATATAACTGCTTTAATGTTGCAGGACCCTAGGAAGAGAGGCAGCTGCCTTGGCCACAGCTAATGGGGATTGAAAATAGAGTTTGAGTAGTTAAAAACTCTAACTCAGGCTGCATGTGTTCTGCAGACCTGCACACTTAAGCATGTCCGTTTATTGAGCCCATTGATCCCACTGAGATGAGTTGCTGAGTTGGTCATCGAGTCTCACCTTCCTTCATCATGCCGGCACGCAGGCACTTCTGGAAGCGGCACGCTTGGCACGACTTCCTGCGACGCTTGGTGATCTCACAATCGTTCATCAAAGGGCAGCTGTACTCAATGTTACCTGGAAACAGAGAAAAGTGCAGCTCTGTTTACACCACGCACTCTATACTTGAGTCAGAAAAGCCAATGACGCAAAAATGCAATCCAAACGGTGACACTGTATTTTGCAGTGTCTCTCTCACAGTGCATTCTTGATGCTTAACTTTTCAGAAAGCCAAAAAGGTCAAATTGCCATGCTGTAAAACAAAGTGTGTTTTTAGTGGGGGGTGTCACCATGGCTAACCTTTGCCATCTGGTGGTTTACTGAGTTTCACTGTCTGTGGCACTATGACAGAAGTCCTTTGCCTCTGTGGTTCGCTGGCACCCTGAGCTTTCACACAGCAATCAATAAAAGCCCAGACAAAATACAGATATTGATTGGCTTTTTCACACTGAGCCTAGCGACCACAACAAGTGTTACAACGTTTGGTCTCACACAAGACAAAAAAGGGGATTTAATAGAGTATTGATTCATTTCTCCCACACATCTATACCCAGACAAGCGGGTCTGGATCTGGGGGTGATCTAGGAGCCAAGGGCCCTCGATCAATGAGCTCACCCCTAAACCCCCCATCCCCCTGGACAAGAGGCTCTGAGATTAGAGCATCCAAATGACAGCTTCAAGCTTTTAACAAGAGATTGGCACCTCTTCAGAGTGACATTCATCAAGAAACTAAAATGTGTTGTGTGGTGTTATAAGTGCAATAACACACATTTAAGCTGCAGTTTCATACTTTGAGATGGGCACTGTTGCTAAAAGAACGCATTGTGAGAAGCCACTTTTGATCAATGATAATACAATAAGTATTTACATTCAACTTCATACTTTAAATTAGGCGCATAGTCAAATAATGTTGAGATTCAGTCGTTAATGCATCAAGCGCCACTGGATCAATATCACGCGTCAGATATTTTGGAACATTTGTAGCAGAGAATAATCCGCTCTAGTTTCAGACTGCAAAAATCCAATATTCAGGATTATATTAAGAAATCAAAACGAACGACTATACAAAATCAAATTTTCCCATTTAGAAACAAGGCAACAATAAACATATCGTTGTCGCCCCCCCTTAAATTAACTACTAGGCCATAGCTCTCGCGGTCAATCCGTGTAACATTGTAAATGCCGGATCTCTATGGCAAGACGCTTCAAAATCGGCCCAGTGCTGTTTGAGATAGCAGATTGACCTATCGCGTGTAACGAACGTACGAACGGTCCGAGATAGATCCACAGTCCCCTCCCCGATTTCATATTGGGGGACAATAAAGCATTTCTGGGGCCATCAACCAAAATGAAGCACATTGAGTCTTCACACGAAAATCAATCCCATAGCTGAGTCTGCGGCTGACAGAACTATTGGAAATCTGTGTTTGCCGCAATCAGCCTAATTTGCGCTTCCCCCTCTAATATATTATTGATTATATTATTCATTAAGATCTAGCCCAGAACTTCGCCTTGTCCTAAAAGTATCACACGTGCACGCGCGCACACAGTGCACACACCACCACAGACTGCTTGGTTTGATGTTCTATCAGGTTTTTGCAGAAACCTGTACACTTTTTGTTTACCTTGAATTGTCCTCTTGAAGAAAGCCTTGCATGCCTCACACGACGCTACTCCGTAGTGATATCCCGATGCAAAGTCGCCACACACGAGGCACAGCCTTTTAGGTCCAGAGCCCAGCGACGATAAGTAGTCACATTTGAGGACGGAGTCAACGTGCGAGGAGAGCGCCAAACTGCGATCCGAGCAAAACTGTGATGCGCTGCTAGAGTCCGGTGCTGCGCTGACACCGCTGCCGCTGCTGCTCGAACCCGGGGATTCCGGGTCCAGTGAGTGACCCGGTGAGAATAAATTGTATCCACTGCTGTCCGAGCTGGGACTGAATGCTGTGGTTCTGTCCAGGGCGAAGGTAGGGCTGGGGGGGTCCGTCTTGATACGTGTATCATCTAGTAAAGGAGCGTCGTCGGGGTTTGAGGAGTCCAACAGGCTGATGGCACAATTGAAATGATCATGACAACAATATAGTGCCACTGAAATAATGCTCTATTATTTATAGAACTGCTACGATAACAGTGTGGCATGCAGACCACAATATAGTCTGCCTATTAGGTGGGCCACCTCAAGGACCAACAGTTCTATTCATGTTCCCTATGGAGGACACCAAATTATGCATTTATTCTGAAGACAATTAATAAATACTTTTTTTCCAACTGAATTAAGCCTTATATCATGCTTAAATTTAAAATAAACACACATCAACAGCACATAATTGGTGGCAATCAGATTAACGACCAATAAAATGTATCTATGATCACATTCAATTGTTCATTACTTTCATACCAAATATGAATTTTAAAAAAAAATACAAAAAACATTTTCAGTAATTCTTACTGGTTGTGCTGGCTGTGGAAGTGGACGTTTTCACTCAGGCAAAAATCCTTTAGATCCATATCCAGGAAGAAAGTCTCAAGGAGATGAAATGAGAACTATAGTTGTCAATGCAGTAGTAGTATTCTAGTATTCTGGTTTGGGAGCTAAAGGTAGAGAAATAGTGACAGAGGCGAGGACACTGAGACAAGGGCCACAGTTCCAGTTGCAGGTTTATTTAGCTGAAGACTTGTGTCATTGCAAAGGGGCGGGGCCTGGAGGACAAATCCTGACAAGCACTAAACGTTTGTTGATGGTTTCATTCTCTTCTCACTTCCATTGTGTTGAGCATACAACATACATATGTACATATTTACATGCTACACAGAAGGAAACATGTATACATGATACACGAGTCAAAGTATGAACAAGATTTGTTAAAGAGGATTTTCACTGGTACCTCTTATTGACAAAGTGTTATCAAAGTGAGGTGAAAACATGAAACGTTTATTGCTTATGATGGAACACCATGCGCTATGTCCGTCATTAAATGCATTTTGCTATTCTTGTTTTCCAGACTCCGCCCTCCCTCACCTCTGTAATTGTTGGACCAGGATTCCCCTCTTCTACTGTTTGGTGTAAACAGAGAAAGCACGCAGAACAGACTCACGGACACGGCATCCTCCAGGTATTCGTTGTTCCTCATAACAATGTCTCACTTTTAAAAGCTATAAATTGCATATTGGTGACAGTACTATTCCAGTTCCTGAACCAAGATGCATCACTATTACTGAAGCATTTGAATTCATGCTTGTCCAGTCTCGCATAGGCCTTTCTCTTTGAAGTGTGTTTTCATGGTTACTCTTGGAAAGTCAGGTAAGGTGAGCTTGAGAGAAAGTGAGAGGCAGGTGGGGGATTAGAAGAGGCCGGAAAACCAAGGGATAGAATTAGACTAGAGAAAGGGAGGGGAGGGAGGTAGTGGAAAGAAAGAGGGGACTTTAACTTGGAACTGGTCAGTAGGTCAGGTACATGTGTACAGGACAGGGCTTACATCTGGTGAAAGGGGAGGCGGTGATGAGGTAGGAGGGTAAGGGTGTCTGGAGGGTGAGGATTATGAGCCATCCGATGCCAGTGCTAAGGCAGGGGTGCTAAGGCAGCACTTTTGGACAACTCTGATGTGTGAAAGCCCTGTGAGGAGCGAGAACATCCAAATCCAGCCATCAGACACCTTAGCCAAGTTGATACCTGGTGCTAACATGGGTCCTTTGTCCTGATCTTGTCTGCATTCTGATCGTGCGCACATTTCCAGAAATGTGTCTCCACACACGGAATTCAAATGTGTCGGTTATCCATCTACTGTGTTTGCATTGTGACCACATTTCCTGGTCCCTTCTTTTATGCACATTATTTCACAGCTATTCCTTCAAAATAATATGTATTTATTATTTGTAAGACACATTGATATAATCATTCACTGGTGCCACCTGTGAATGAATTTAGAGGGCGGAATGATGACGATTTAAATGGTTTCTCTGTCCAGATCTGTCTACAAGTGTAAGATATCCACACACAAGGCATTTCTGACTACCTCCGGAGGAGGGCAAGGATGATCTGATCACAATCTTTTGATGTTTACACCTGTCCAAAAATATCGGCACAATCAGAATGCGGACAAGATCAGGACAAAAGACGGAAGTTAGACTCAGGTATAAACGCTGTTCTAGATACCTGCTTCACTTGAGTTACTGGTATTATCTGGATCCCAATATGTTTCAAAATAGATTATCCAACAAAAATGAATCAATCCATTTGGCATATTATAACAGTGCATTTGGAAAGTATTCCAACCCCTTGACTTTTTCTACATTTTGTTATGTTACAGCCTTGTCCTAAAATGGATTAAATCATTTTTTCCCCCTCATCAATCTACACACAATACCACATAATGACAAAGCAAAAAAATGTTTTTTAGAAATTTTTGCAAATGTATTAAAAATTAAAACAGAAATATCACATTTTCATAATTATTCAGACACTTTACTCAGTACTTTGTTGAAGCACCTTTGGCAGCAATTATAGCCTAGAGTCTTCTTGGGTATGACGCTACATGTTTGGCACACCTGTATTTGGGAAGTTTCTCCCATTCTTTTTTGCAGATCCTCTCAAGCTCTGTCAGGTTGGATGGGGAGCGTCGCTGCACAGCTATTTTCAGGGTTCAGCTCTGGCTGGGCCACTCAATGGCATTCAGAGACTTGACCCCATGCCACTTGGCTGTGTGCTTAGAATCGTTGTCCTGTTGGAAGGTGAAACCTTAAATGCTCTGGAGAAGGATTTCATCAAGGATCTCTCTGTACTTTGCTCCGTTCATCTTTCCCTCGATCCTGACTAGTCTCCCAGTACCTGACGCTGAAAAACGTCCCCAAAGCATGATGCTGGCACTACCATGCTTCACTGTAGGGATGGTGCCAGGTTTCCTCCAGATGTGACGCTTGGCATTCAGGCCAAATTCAATCTTGTTTTCATCAGACCAGAGAATCTTGTTTCTCATGGTCTGAGAGTCCTTTAGGTGCCTTTTAGCAAACTCCAAGTAAGCTGTCATGTGCATTTTACTGAGGAGTGGCTTCTGTCTAGCTACTCTACCATAAATGCCTGATTGGTGGAGTGCTGCAGAGATGGTTGTCCTTCTGGAAGGTTCTCCCATCTCCACAGAGGAACTCTGGAGCTCTTTCAGAGTGACCATCAACTTCTTGGTCACCTCCCTGACCCATGCCCTTCTCCCCCAATTGCTCAGTTTGGCCAGGTGGCCAGCTTTAGGAAGAGTCTTGGTGGTTCCAAACTTCTTCCATTTAAGAATGATGGAGGTCACTGTGTTCTTGGGGACATTTAATGCTGCAGAATGTTTATGGTACCCTTCCCTAGATCTATGCCTAGACATAATCCTGTCTCGGCGCTCTACTGACAATTCCTTTGACCTCATGGCTTGTTTTTTTCTCTGAACTGCACTGACAACCGCTTTGAGGACAATACAGTGCCACTGACACGGCCTGCAACGAAAACATGCGGTCTCTCCTTCACTGCAGCCGAGGTGAGTAAGACATTTAAACGTGTTAACCCTCGCAAGGCTGCAGGCCCAGACGGCATCCCCAGCCGCGCCCTCAGAGCATGCGCAGACCAGCTGGCCGCTGTGTTTACAGACATATTCAATCAATCCCTATACCAGTCTGCTGTTCCCACATGCTTCAAGAGGGCCACCATTGTTCCTGTTCCCAAGAAAGCTAAGGTAACTGAGCTAAACGACTACCGCCCCGTAGCACTCACTTCCGTCATCATGAAGTGCTTTGAGAGACTAGTCAAGAACCATATCACCTCCACCCTACCTGACACCCTAGACCCACTCCAATTTGCTTACCGCCCAAATAGGTCCATAGACGATGCAATCTCAACCACACTGCACACTGCCCTAACCCATCTGGACAAGAGGAATACCTATGTGAGAATGCTGTTCATCGACTACAGTTCGGCATTCAACACCATAGTACCCTCCAAGCTCGTCATTAAGTTAGAGACCCTGGGTCTCGACCCCGCCCTGTGCAACTGGGTACTGGACTTCCTGACGGGCCGCCCCCAGGTGGTGTGGGTAGGCAACAACATCTCCTCCCCGCTGATCCTCAACACTGGGGCCCCACAAGGGTGCGTTCTGAGCCCTCTCCTGTACTCCCTGTTTACCTACGACTGCGTGGCCACGCACGCCTCCAACTCAATCATCAAGTTTGCGGACGACACAACAGTGGTAGGCTTGATTACTAACAACGACGAGACGGCCTACAGGGAGGAGGTGAGGGCCCTCGGATTGTGGTGTCAGGAAAATAACCTCACACTCAACGTCAACAAAACTAAGGAGATGATTGTGGACTTCAGGAAACAGCAGAGGGATCACCCCCCTATCCACATCGATGGAACAGTAGTGGAGAGGGTAGCAAGTTTTAAGTTCCTCGGCATACACATCACAGACAAACTGAATTGGTCCACTCACACAGACAGCATCGTGAAGAAGGCGCAGCAGCGCCTCTTCAACCTCAGGAGGCTGAAGAAATTCGGCTTGTCACCAAAAGCACTCACAAACTTCTACAGATGCACAATCGAGAGCATCCTGGCGGGCTGTATCACCGCCTTTTACGGCAACTGCTCCGCCCTCAACCGTAAGGCTCTCCAGAGGGTAGTGAGGTCTGCACAACGCATCACCGGGGGCAAACTAACTGCCCTCCAGGACACCTACACCACCCGATGTTACAGGAAGGCCATAAAGATCATCAAGGACATCAACCACCCGAGCCACTGCCTGTTCACCCCGCTATCATCCAGAAGGCGAGGTCAGTACAGGTGCATCAAAGCTGGGACCGAGAGACTGAAAAACAGCTTCTAACTCAAGGCCATCAGACTGTTAAATAGCCACCACTAACATTGAGTGGCTGCTGCCAACACACTGACACTGACACTGACTCAACCCTAGCCACTTTAATAATGGGAATTGATGGGAAATGTTGTAAATATATCACTAGCCACTTTAAACAATGCTACCTTATATAATGTTACTTACCCTACATTATTCATCTCATATGCATATGTATATACTGTACTCTATATCATCGACTGCATCCTTATGTAATACATGTATCACTAGCCACTTTAACTATGCCACTTTGTTTACATACTCATCTCATATGTATATACTGTACTCGATACCATCTACTGCATCTTGCCTATGCTGCTCTGTACCATCACTCATTCATATATCCTTATGTACATATTCTTTATCCCCTTACACTGTGTATAAGACAGTAGTTTTGGAATTGTTAGTTAGATTACTTGTTGGTTATTACTGCATTGTCGGAACTAGAAGCACAAGCATTTCGCTACACTCGCATTAACATCTGCTAACCATGTGTATGTGACAAATACATTTTGATTTGATTTGATTTAAATAGACAGGTGTGTGTGCCTTAGCAAATCATGTCCAATCAATTGAATTTACCACAGATGGACTCCAATCAAGTTGTCAAGGATGATCAATGGACACAGGATGCACCTGAACTCAATGTCGAGTCTCATAGCAAAGGGCATTTCTGTTTTTAATTTTCTAATACATTTACAAAAATGTCTAAAAACCTGTTTACACTTTGTCATTATGGGGTATTGTGTGTAGATTGAGGAGGAAAAGATTTTGTTGAATTTATTTGAGAATAACAAAATGTGGAAAAGGTCAAGGGGTCTGAATACTTCCCCGAATGCTCTGTATAACCAATACATTACGATTCCTTTTTTCTCCTCTAAATTGTTCATATTCCAAACAAATATGATTTTGGCTAGTTCCCTGATACATTTCCACATGGTATTCCACCATATGAAAATGATTTGGGATGAAAGGTTCTCACAGTGGACCCCTGGATGCCTGAAACACATTCCCTGCCCTTGTCATCCCCCAGCTGTGAAATGTATTACAGTGCAGCAGCACACTGACCAGGTTCCGACCCGGGTAGCACCCAGTACAGGGAGATAGGATTACTGTCTAGTCTGACACTACCTGACACTTCTCATTCCTCCTCAGCCCTAATCCAACAACGGCTACATCATCAAGATATCCCCCCCCCACACACACACACACACTCAATGCACACACACACACACACACACTCACACACGCACAGAGAGAGAGAGAGCCTCAGTTGACCTTGTTAACACAACCAGCACCATCAGGGCTAATGGGTGAAATCAAGTGATTCTATAGCTCCCTGGGTGTGTACTGAGGCGCGGGTCAGCCTGGGTGCAGTTGTCATGCTCTGTTACAGTGCAGGTCAATGGTACAGACAGGACTGAACTCTCTCCCTCTCTGTGATGGAGACAGTGGAGCAGGAGCCTACTATTAGCCCATCTTGTCCCTTGTCCTGATCCCATATCATTACATTGTAACAGGCTGAAAGTCCACTTACAAAACTATAATAATACTAATGCCTGTTTTTAAGGTACTCTTACTGCTCAAATGATCATTTAATAAAGGCTCCATAGTCACAACATGCTTTAAGGCTGAGTGATATACACTGAGAATACAAAACATTAAGAACACATGCTCTTTCCATGACAGACTGAACAGGCGAATCCAGTTGAAAGCCATGATCCCTTATTGATGTCACTTGTTAAATCCACTTCAAATCAGTGTAGATGAAAGGGGAGGAGACAGGCTAAATAATGACTTTTAAGCCTTGAGACAATTGAGACTTGGATTGTGTGTGTCATTTAGATGGTGAATGGGCAAGGCAAAATATGGCGGTTTGTGTCAAGAACTGCAGCACTGTTGCGGTTTTCCCATGTGTGTGAAGAATGGTCCACCTCCCAAAGGACATCCAGCCGACTTGACACAACTGTGGGCATTGGAATCAACATGGGCCAGCATCCCTGTGGAACGCTTTCGACACCTTGTGGAGTCCATGCCCCAACGAATTGAGGCTGAATTGGGGGTGGCGCTCAATATTACGAAGGTGCTCCTAATATTTGGTATAATGTCATTGTAGACCCACTCGAGTGGGATATATTTGTAATAAACAAAGGATAAACGAAGGAACAGCAAGTGTAGTTGTTACTGGTTATTGGTGGACACAGTATTAATGAGGCATTATAATTACTCCGAAGCTGCCACTTATCGTATTTGCCAGCAAGTGGTAAGTGTTAACACCGGTCTTCCAGTCATTTGGCCCAGATTCAGGATAGTTCATGAGGAGAGAAAACAGAGAGTGTACAGTCCAACAGAAAAAGAGGATATTTGGCTAGTCCTTGTAATCCGCAAGAGATAATTAAGAATGAAGTGAACCTCTTTAATCAGCTTTGTAGTGTGTGGTGGAGAAGGATTGGCCTATAAAAGAGATTAGACATGGGATCCTTATAAACACTCCTGGGAATTAGGGTTAGAGTAGCAGGTAAATGGATTAGAGGCCTGACCACATAGCGCATGTGTCAGAGAGTTGGAAACTGCTGTTATGACAGTGTAAGATAGGGACAGTGATGATTCTAATCAAAATTTGCCTGGCTACCCACACTCCTTTCTCCAGCCAAACGCTACACCACGCCCACAGACGTTACTTTCTTCTCCGCAATGAGTCTGGTTCTGAATACCTCTGCAACCCTTCACCGAATGCAACCACATCCTGGGCCGTCTGATTGGTCCAGAAACCAATAGGTTGAGCCAAAGCTAGAACACACATGGGTAATGTAGTGGTTTGGAAATTCGTGATTGGCTTTGATACGCTGATTGGTTAGAGATGATCCAATCGCTGATGACTTTGTTTTGTACAACGCCCCTTGTGCCCCTCGTCAACACAAAGTATGTAGCGAACGATAGTGCAGCGGAAGAATTTAGTTTGAGCCATCAGGCTAAATCAAAATACTGTGTAATTCCTACACCACTGGTTTACTCCTAATGTATACTGAACTAGCTTCCAATATGTTACTACTTTATAACAACAACCTTGCAGGCCCAGACAGCATCCCCAGCCGCGCCCTCAGAGCATGCGCAGACCAGCTGGCTGGTGTGTTTACGGACATATTCAATCAATCCTTATCCCAGTCTGCTGTTCCCACATGCTTCAAGAGGGCCACCATTGTCCCTGTTCCCAAGAAAGCTAAGGCAACTGAGCTAAATGACTACTGCCCCGTAGCACTCACTTCCGTCATCATGAAGTGCGTTGATAGACTAGTCAAGGACCATATCACCTCCACCCTACCTGACACCCTAGACCCACTCCAATTTGCTTACCGCCCAAATAGGTCCACAGACGATGCAATCTCAACCACACTGCACACTGCCCTAACACATCTGGACAGGAGGAATACCAATGTGAGAATGCTGTTCATCGATTACAGCTCAGCATTTAACACAATAGTACCCTCTAAACTCGTCATTAAGCTTGAGACCCTGGGTCTCGACCCCGCCCTGTGCAACTGGGTACTGTACTTCCTGACGTGCCGCCCCCAGGTGGTGAGGGTAGGTGACAACATCTCCACCCCGCTGATCCTCAACTCTGGGGCCCCACAAGGGTGCGTTCTGAGCCCTCTCCTGTACTCCCTGTTCACCCACGACTGCGTGACCATGCATGCCTCCAACTCAATCATCAAGTTTGCGGACGACACTACAGTGGTAGGCTTGATTACCAACAATGACGAGACGGCCTACAGGGAGGAGGTGAGGGCCCTCTGAGTGTGGTGTCAGGAAAATAACCTCACTCAACGTCAACAAAACCAATGAGATGATTGTGGACTTCAGAAAACAGCAGCAACCCCCCTATCCACATCGATGGGACAATAGTGGAGAGGCTAGTAAGTTTTAAGTTCCTCGGCGTACACATCACGGACAAACTGAATTGGTCCACCCACACAGACAGCGTCGTGAAGAAGGCGCAGCAGCGCCTCTTCAACCTCAGGAGGCTGAAGAAATTCGGGTTGTTACCAAAAGCACTCACAAACTTCTGCAGATGCACAATCGAGAGCATCCTGTCGGGCTGTATCACCGCCTGGTACGGCAACTGCTCCGCCCACAACCGTAAGGCTCTCCAGAGGGTAGTGAGGTCTGCACAACGCATCACCAGGGGCAAACTACCTGCCCTCCAGGACACCTACACCACCCTATGTCACAGGAAGGCC
This sequence comes from Oncorhynchus gorbuscha, assembly GCF_021184085.1. Classification (NCBI taxonomy): domain Eukaryota; kingdom Metazoa; phylum Chordata; class Actinopteri; order Salmoniformes; family Salmonidae; genus Oncorhynchus; species Oncorhynchus gorbuscha. The sequence continues at coordinate 37,719,650 of NC_060191.1, read as the reverse complement.
ATAAAGATCATCAAGTACAACAACCACCCGAGCCACTGCCTGTTCACCCGCTACCATCCAGAAGGCCAGGTCAGCACAGGTGCAGGAAAGCTGGGACCGAGAGACTGAAAAACAGCTCCTATCTCAAGGCCATCAGACTGTTAAACAGCCACCACTAACATTGAGTGGCTGCTGCCAACACACTGACTCAACTCCAGCCACTTTAATAATGGGAATTGATGGAAATTGATGTAAAATATATCACTAGCCACTTCAAACAATGCTACTTAATATAATGTTTACATACCCTACATTACTCATCTCTATATGTATATACTGTACTCTATATCATCTACTGCATCTTTATGTAATACATGTATCACTAGCCACTTCAAACTATGCCACTTTTGTTTACATACCCTACATTACTCATCTCATATGTATATACTGTACTCGATACCATCTACTGCATCTTGCCTATTCCGTTCTGTACCATCCCTCATTCATATATCTTTATGTACATATTCTTTATCCCTTTACACTTGTGTGTATAAGGTAGTAGTTTTGGAATTGTTAGGTTAGATTACTCGCTGGTTATTACTGCATTGTCGGAACTAGAAGCACAAGCATTTCGCTACACTCGCATTAACATCTGTGTAAGTGACAAATACATTTGATTTGATTTGAAAAGTGTATACGATAAATATGATTCTGTAACAAAGAATGAGATCCAAAAGTCACTTGGAATGGAAAGTGTGCAAATATATTTTCAAATAGTTTTCATAGTAATAAAGGTTTTTTTTTTTTTTTAAATCACCGACAAAACAGTTAACCAGAAACAAATACAAAAAATTACAACAACAAAAAAATATTGTTTATAAAAAGTACACAACGGCTATGTCGTCCATAAATACAGTGCATAGTGTTATACATCTTTAGGTGCTGGAAGGAGGAAATGCTTTCGGGTTTGATTCAGCTTGTAAACGACACCAGGAAGGAACATTTACAGAAATGGTTCTACTCACTGAAACAGATATCATTTGGTAAAAAAAGAAGAAGTTATTTCTCAATTGTAAATATATACATGGTATGTTATCACTATTTGTTTATTGATCACACAAACATTTCAAATTGTGAATACAAAGTCAACTATCTTATATCAGCTTTAATTAAGGTACATTAGATTCTCGTGTAAAAAAAACAAAACAAAAAAGTCTAAAGAAATAAATGTACAAACATGTCGGTGACGTGTAGCTTCCTCTTCCGCATATACATTTCTATCAAATAATACAAGTTATTATTACACAAAGAGTCATTTCACTTTGAACAGCATAAATTAATACAAGAAGCAATCAGAAACATCAGTGGGGTTGTAAAATCAACAAATGGATAGAATATAAGTCACTGACATTTTAGAGGAATACAAATTTGGTTCAGCGATGTCATGATGTTGCTGTGTTTTTTTTTGTACAGTCCAGCTGAAGAGAGCGTTTTGTTAACAAAACAACCACAGACAGAGATTCTGACTTAGACAAAGGCTCTGCTCGTCTGTGGCAGTAGCGTGTCATCTTTGCCTTGGAGACTACACTGTCCCCATTCGGTGGTTCCTGTCTGCCTCAGGTCTGGGCACAGAACACGGTGTGTTGATCATGATTGAGCTCGAAGTGAGCAATCTCAATGGGCCGGATACTACCTTTAAATACGTGTTCGTATCGTTAGGATTCTGGACAATGTACATTAACCTCTTTTTCACCACTATGCATTTCAACTTCAAAGGAAAGGATGGCTAAAGGACATACTTATTTACCTGCTTTACAATAGCCGTCTCAAGTGTGTGTGTGTGTGTGTGTGTGTGTGTGTGTGTGTGTGTGTGTGTGTGTGTGTGTGTGTGTGTGTGTGTGTGTGTGTGTGTGTGTGTGTGTGTGTGTGTGTGTGTGTGTGTGTGTGTGTGTAGTTGAGCTTATGTGTATGTATAATGAGTTGTGTGTGCTGTATAAGACTCAAACTGTATTAATATCAGAGTTCTATGGACTCAAATCTCTCTCAGACACGATACGTCAGTACGTTGACGTTTTCTTCAGAGAACAACCCTCTCAGCTTTTTTTGTACAGGTATTTTAGTGAGCCCCTGACACTTCCCCAGTAGCAGATAGGACTGTTGAGTGGGGGAAGACGATGTTCAAAGTAGTAGCTGTGTTATGCTGCCACACAGTGGTTGTGCCGGCGGGACATGACGTAGCCCCGGTGACACACACAGCGATAGGAGCCGTCTGTGTTGATGCATCGGCCGCTCGCACATACGTTGTCAGGATCCTCACATTCATTGATGTCTGGGCATAGAAGCAGAACAAGGGAACAAGTGCAAACACAATACATGTGAATCAGTGAACGTCCAAATGTATATACAGTACCAGTCAAAAGTTTGGACACACCTACTCATTCAAGGGTTTTTCTTTATTTTTGTACTTTTTTCTACGTTAAAGAATAATAGTGAAGACATCAAAACTATAAAATGACACGTGGAATCATGTAGTAACCAAACAAGTGTTAAAACAAATCAAAGAATATTTTATATTTGAGATTCTTCAAAGTAGCCACCCTTTGCCATGATGACAGCATTGCACACTCTTGGCATTCTCTCAACCAGTTTCATGAGGAATGCTTTTCCAACAGTCTTGGAGTTCCCACATATGCTGAGCAATTGTTGGCTGCTTTTTCTTCACTCTGCTGTCCAACATCCCATACCATCTCAATTGGGTTGAGGTCAGGTGATTGTGGAAGCCAGGTCATCTGATGCAGCACTCCATCACTCTCTTTGGTCAAATAGCCCTTACACAGCCTGGAGGTGTGTTTTTGGTCATTGTCCTGTTGAAAAACAAATTATTCTCTCATTTAGCGTAAGCCAGATGGGATGGCATAACACTGCAGAATGCTGTGGTAGCCAATCTGGTTAAGTGTACCTTGAATTCTAAATAAATCACAGGCGGTGTCACCAGCAAAGCACCCCCACACCATCACAACACCTTCTCCATGCTTCATGGTGGGAACCACACATACAGAGATAATCCGTTCACCTACTCTGCATCTCACCAGGACACGGCGGTTGGAACCAAAAATCTCAAATTTGGACTCATCAGACCAAAGGACAGATATCCACCGGTCTAATATCCATTGCTCATGTTTCTTGGCCCAAGCAAGTCCCTTCTTATTATTGGTGTTCTTTAGTAGTGGTTTCTATGTAGCAATTCGACCATGAAGGCCTGATTCACACAGTCTCCTCTGAACAGTTGATGTTGATACGTGTCTGTTACTTGAACTCTGTGAAGCAATTAATAGGGCTGCAATCTGAGGTGCAGTTAACTCTAATGAACTTATCCTCTGGAGGAGAGGTAACTCTGGGTCTTACTTTCCTGTGGCGGTCCTCACGAGAGCCAGTTTCATCATAGTGCTTGATGGTTTTTGCGATAGAACTTGAAGAAACTTTCAAAGTTCTTGACATTTTCCGGATTGACTGACCTTCATGTCTTAAAGTAATGATGGACTGTCGTTTCTCTTTGCTTATTTGCACTGTTCTTGCCATAATATCGACTTGGTCTTTTACCAAATAGGGTTATGTTCTGTATACCAACCAGTGTCACAACACAACTGATTGGCTCAAATGCATTAAGGAAAGAAATTCCACAAATTAACTTTTAACCTGTTAATTAAAATGCATTCCAGGTGACTACCTCATGAAACTGGTTGAGAGAATGCCAAGAGTGTGCAAAGCTGTCATCAAGGCAAAGGGTGGCTACTTTGAAGAATCTCAAATCTAAAATACATTTTGATTTGTTTTAACTCTTTTTTTGGTTACTACATACTACAGTTATGTCATAGTTTTGATGTCTTCACTATTATTCTACAATGTAGAAAATAGTCAAAAATAAAGAAAAATCCTTGAATGAGTAGGTGTCCAAACTTTTAACTGGTACTGTATGTTCTGGTAGATGTGTAAATCGGTAAATCTATACATTTCCCTGGAAATTTCTAGATTCTCCATTGCACTGGTAAATCTACAGATTTTACTGTAACATAAATGTCAATCTGAGAACAAGAGAATGGCTCTTGCTATGTGATGCATACAGTATGTAGATTGAAAGGCATAAGGTTTGAAGGACAAGTGAAAGGCAGGGAGTTTTGCATATAGACAACTGCGATTAGTTGAAGGGTTTGTCTTGTGGATTGTGTGAGGAGGGATACCTACCTATGCAGGCCATGGAGGTCATGTCCAGCTCGTATCCCTCGTAGCAGTCACACGTGTATCCCTCCGCCACCCGGATACACCTGCCGTTCTCACAGCCGTGCAGTATCCCACAGTCCTCTGTGCTCAGGCCTGCATACGGCTCATATTGTCCTGGAGCGGGGAGAGGAGGAGATGGTCAGAAGTAAGAACAGATAGCTAACACACATGTTTTTCACAGGGCCTAGGCTAAGTTTACATCTTTAAAAAAAAGTGAAATATTTTGGGTAATGCAGCAGCATTGACAAAATGACATTAATGCAGTGAATGCAGTAATGCACAGAAAGAGAGGGCGTACTCTCATAGACTCTCCTTGGGCCTCCACCTGGCCCCCGTCTGTCAGGGAAAGGGGGTCCCACACGCCAGGGTTCTGGCCCCTCCTCCTCCTCCTCACTGTAGGGGTCACTGTCCGGGAGGGGGGCCAGACTCAGAGGGAGGCCCTCGGGGATGGGGGGCCGCGCCCCAAAGGAGAGCTCAGAACGAGGGTCTGGGAGGGTGCGGAAGGGAGGTCTCGGAGGAGCGTCAGGCGGGCCGTAGTCGTCCTCGTCATAGTACCGCTCAGGACTGGGAGGGAGAAATCCAACATGTTTTGTCGAGAACATATGTTGTGTCTTGTGATGATGTATGTGAATGAGTGAGTGTGGTGAATAGGGCAGTGTGTTACATGTATCCTGAGGGCTGTCTGTATGGGCTCTCTGGGACCCTGAAGGTGCTGGGTGTTCTGCCTCTGAAGCCAGACCTGCTGCCCCCTGGTGGTGTGTAGTCGTCATAATCAGGCCGGGGGTACTCAGGCCTGCGGGGGATGGGGTCTGGGAAGGAGTCCGGTCCATAGGGCACGCGATACCCCCCTCCTCCTCCTCCTCTACCTGGCCCTGGGTCCGGACCGTAGCGGTCAGGGAAGGGGGGAGGAAACTCTGGGGGCCTCAGGAAGACGTTACACCGAGCCTCATAGTCCTCTGACAGAGAGAGAGAAGGAAAAGAGGCGTAGGTCAAAAATGACACCATAAACACAACTCTCCCACAACAGAGCTACATTTTGCTTGTATCTCGGGACAAAATGCTAACACAGCGGAATGTTCAATGCAAATACTCATCCACAATCAGCGTGGCCGTAGTAGCTTATCAGTGAGTGTGTGGTCAGTCTAGTAGTACCTGAGTCTCTGGCAGGACACAGAGCACACTGCAGTCCCCAGCCCTCTCCATACAGACAGCAGCACTCACTGAAGGTGACCTGTCCGCCCAGCAGGGGGCTCTGACACACCAGGTCTGGTGTGACATACTGCCAGCAGAAGGACAGCTTCTCATCTGGAGACAGGAGGGAGGGGGCAGGAATGAGGAGGGGAAGGGTGAGATGGAAAGAGAGGCAAAGAAAGATGGAGAAAGGGAGGTGGGAAAAACGAGGGAAAGATAGATGGGGAAAGCAGGAGTGAGAGATAGGTTGAAAACAGACGGTGAGCGAGAGAGCTCACAGTTTGAGCTAATAAGTAAAAAAAATGAGTAGTGAGGACTCATAAGGTGAGTTATTGGGCACTCCCGTCTCCCAGCGTGTGTAGTCTTACCCACGGCGAGGTCAGTGGAATTGACACAGCTGCGTTGAGTGTCGTCCAACACAAGAGGAGGCACGCAGGTACAGAAGTGTGAGCCTAATGTGTTGACGCAGATTCCCCCTGGACAGCTGTCCTCCCCTGCCTCACACTCATCAACATCTACCAGGAGAGGACAGAGACAGACAGAGAGAGAGATGAGATTTTAGGAACCTACCCATTATATACATCCATCTAATTCAACCGCAATTATGAAGACTGGGTCAAAACGGCCCAATATCACTGATAAAGATTTGCCACTAACCGATGCACTCCAGAAACACGTTGTCATAGTAGTAGCCACTGGTGCAGTAGCAGGAGTAGCCAGGGATGTTGTTGACACATACACCGCTCTTACACACCTCAGGGTGGAACAGTTTACACTCATCCACATCTGTGAGAGCAGATGAAGGCCTGGATTACAGGTACAGTGCAGTATAAGCAATAAGCATGACTACAAATCATGTGGGTCAAAAAAAGGTCAAATAGCGGTGCTTATATTTGTCCTGTTTCACACATGTGCAAGTGTGAAATCAAAATGTGTTGTTTTTTTTGCCATCGTAGAGAGGGGTCACAGCCAGGGGTCAGCCACTATCGACAGCAACCCTGGAACAATTAGGTTTAAGTGTTTTGCTCATTTAGTCAGCTCGGGGATTTGAACTAGCAACTTTCAGGTTACTGGCCCAACACTCTAACCGCTAGGCTACCTGCTGTGTGTGTATGAGAGACAGCTGTTACCTTTGTAGCTAAACGCTCCTGGCCCAGTCACATATCCTCGTCCGCTGGGGCACAACGCCTGGTGCTCGGCTGAACAGAAACCACAGGAAACAAAACGACATATCAGAGAGGAACACTTCACGACATCAGGGATAACTTTTTCTCAGTGGGTTGATAGGTGGAGCTGACTACAGGAGTATACCATAGACATACATACTCCCTTTAGTCATATATATATATATCCCATGGAGACCACAGGAGGCTGCTGACGGGAGAACAGCTCATTATAATGGCAGAATCGGAGAAAATGGAATGGCATCCAACACATGGGAACCACGTATTTGATACCATTCCACCAAATCCACTCCAGCCATTACCACGAGCCCATTCTCCCCTTTTCGGTGCCACCAACCTCCTGTGCTAGATACATACTCAATATAGCCATACCATAGACATACTCTTCACATCAGTGTTGATCACTGGTCACTACCTGTGCCTAGCTGAGGACAGGGGTCGAACTGGCAGCCCATTCCCCAGCCCTGGCCCACGGTGCAGCAGCACTCCTGCTGGGTGGTGTTGCGGGCCAGGACGCTGCACGAGCTCTGCTCCTCGGTGTTGTAGTAACACTCCCTCAACTCGCCAGGCCGGGCAGGGGGCAGCTGGGACGTATCGGGCCGACGCTGGGGACCGAGGCCGGTGGTGGAGGAAGACGAGGAGGAGCCGCCAGAGAACACTGGAAGACCTGTGAGAAACGTCTGTGGGTTGAGGTGTGTGTGGTTATGGCAGCGCTGCTGACCACCAAGACAACATAGTGTTCCCTGATGAACAGCAGGGGGCAGCACCACCAAGCTGTTGGAATGGGCACCTGTTGAAGAGGTCTCACCAAACTCACCATGCACAAACTGGTGTCAAATGCCATTAAAACGGTGTAGGAATGAACATTTGAAGCAGGGAAAGTATTAATCCCATCAGGGAATAGAAATGTTTATTTTCGTACGGGGAAAAACAAGCTTATCTAGATAAGAGGGTCTGCTAAATGACTTAAATGTAAATGTAAATAATTCCCGAAAAGCACAATAGTGTTGGACAGCGTACAGTACCTGGTCGGGGCGTGCTGAGGCACTGTCCTGAGCGCGTATCAAACTCTTCCCCCTCTCCTGGACACTCACACATGAAGGAGCCATCCACATTCTCACAGCGCGCCGCGCCACACACGCCCTGCATCGTCTCACACTCGTTTTCATCTAGAGACACAGAGATAGATAGAGAAACAGAGCGATAGAGAGAGAAAGAGAGAGGGAGAAATAGGGAGAAAGAGAGTGAGCGCGAGAGAGAAAGAAAGAAAGAGAAATATGGGGCGAAAAGGTATAACCATGTCGGCTAAATCAAGCAAAGACAAATGACAGGACAGCAGAATGGTAGTGTTTGCACACTTATCAGAGACTCGTGCATCTGTGTTGAGACGTACCCACACATCCCTTCCCATCGCTGGTGGCTGTGTAGCCCTGGTCACACATGCACTGGTATGTTCCAATTAGGTTCTGGCAGAACGCATGTTCCCCGCATACGGTCTCATTGGCACACTCATTGACATCTGTGAGCGAGAAGAAGAAAGAGAAGTGGAGAGAGAGATGACATCACTCCTAAATTCATCTTTGAAGTATGGTCCGAAGTATGGTCACTATCATCATTATATTTAGATGGATAAACTTGATTCAATTATTGAAAGGTATAAATCAACAGTCAGTGAAGACAACACAGTGAGATATATCCCGAGCTCTTTTTCCACCATGTCTGTGTGTGTCTGCGTGTTACAGACGCATATCTTGGCAAGGAAAGGCGAATGGCATTCTTGTGACTGAGCATCTGCGAGGTGAAAGCCTCCAACCTGACACATCAATCAAACACAGCTGCCATGACGACCAAACCCTTAGCCTGGATCCCACATCTGTGTCCAATCTGCCAAACATTCCTACATAAACTATCATGGCTAAACTGTATGACAGTATAGTGAGAGTGGCATTCAATCTCTATTGTAGCATAGAATCAGATCATTTTAAAATAAACCGAGTGGATTAATAAATACGAGAATAATAAAAAGTAGATTCTTATGCGTGAACCAGATTTAGTAAAGGATGAAGTCGATGAGTTTGATGAAACTGACCGACACACTCTCCGGTGCGGGTGACCCGGTAGCCCGGCTCACAGGAGGTGATACAACGGTAGGAGCCAATGGTGTTCTCACAACGCTGTGTCTGACACACTGCTCCCTCTGAGCACTCATCTACATCTGGGGGAGAGAGAGTGGGGATTACACACACACACACACACACACACACACACACACACACACACACACACACACACACACACACACACACACACACACACACACACACACACACACACACACACACACACACACACACACACACACACACACACACACACACACACAAAACTTCAGCATCCCCACAGCTCAGTCTCGAAAGCTGTGCGTATTACATAAAAGGGACACACGGTTTCAATGGTCTGCCTACGGTGGATGATGAACAGTGAGGTGTTGAGTTACCCAGACAGGCTGTCTTCTCTGGGTTGGTGGTGAATCCCACTTGGCACTGGCACTGGTAGGAGCCCTCTGTGTTGACACAGCGCCCATCCTGGCACACCCCCGGGCCTGACCTGGCACACTCATCCACATCTGGGCACGCAATGACAACACACCATTACATCACCACAGACAACCCCGCTGTGCCTACCGCCAAGCAAAGCAATCTCACTATGTGAGTGGCTATGAGTAATATAATCTGTGCAAAGTAGCCTATAAGGGATTATTTGTATAAGGGATTAGAGTTGTCCAAGTTAACGGGCTGTGCAGTTTAAACTGCAGAGTAAACAGCAAATATATGTAATGAGTAGAGACTTCTCCATTCTGCAGGTTTAAGAGTAGCCTACAGAAAGGCCAGTGGAACTTGTTTGTGTGTGTGATGGTCGTGAGGCCTCACCTAGGCAGGAGCTCCCGTCGCTGCTGGTGGTGTAACCCTGCGAACACACACAGAGGTAGGAGCCCTCTGTGTTCACACACTCTCCCCTGGGGAAGCAGTACTCCCCCTCTAGACACTCGTTGACGTCTGTGAAAAGACACGACAACCACGTTAGAATATGACACAAAAGAACACCAACATGCATATACACGCCATCAAAAGAAATCACCAACATTGTGGCATTCATCACCATCAGTAGCACCATCATCGATACTGACCTCGACATTGGCGTCCAAGGCCAGTGGTTCTGTAGCCTGGTTGACAGTCACAGCGATAGGAGCCGTCCGTGTTCACACACAGCCTCGCTGCACCACAGGTGTCAGGGCTCTGGCATTCATCCACATCTGAGGAAGGGAGAGGGGAATGCTCATGGGTACTGCAGGTGGGTCGCACACACACACACACACACACAGACACACAACTGTTCATGTAGGGTCTTTCTGTACCCCCTAAAATAGGTTAAACAGCTTCCAAGTGTTTCTCTTAAATCAACACAGCACAAATGGGTTCAGTCCCTCGTGGATATAACGTTTTGACAGTGAAACCACTCCAACGAGACATCCATCCATTCCCAAGTGTTACATCCACCTCTAAGGTGTCTCTGATTTACAAGCTATCCCCTTTGAAGTCTAAACATCTGTTGCAAACTCTTTTGGTTCACATCAGCACCAGTCTAACAGCCAGACATCCGTTGAGTACCTCGGAGTGAATACCTCGTTGAATACCTCGGAGTGATTTTCATGTGCTCTGGATATCACAGCATGGGTAAAGTGCTGACTGATAGTGAACTGTGAAGGAAACGGTACATTCATATGAATTGTTTATGTGGTCTCTTGTTTTTTGTTTATTTTGAGGTAGAGGCAATGCACCCAGGTGGGATGGTGCACAGTGTCCTTTAATAATGATACTCGGGCTGATTATTTGTGTGCCCCACAGACAATAAACTGCTTGGTAGTGAGTAAGAGAAGCCAGAAAAGGTGAAGTGAGGAGAGCAGAGGAGAGGAATGCAGAGGAGAGCGCTGACTGCAGTATGGAACGGGGTCTAGAGGGCCAACCCCTTTGCTCACTCATCGCCTACTGTAAGATGATGAAAATCGTCCCGGTCACACTGCTCTGTGCAGTTTATATAAACAGTATTGGAACAGCTTGATTCTTCAGCAAACTTTAGTATGGTGACGGTCTTAGTCAAGCTGCCTCACCAATAACACCAACGGTGTTAGCGATGTGATTGTCTGATTCCATAAAGCCGTATGAGCGGAATACAATCTCAAGTGGAAGGCGAATGAAAAAGAGTTTGGTGCTCATTTCGGTCTCGTGTCACATTCCGCAACATTGACACAATTCAACTCTTTAAAAATGTGTTTCCTCATTAGGCAGAAATGTGCAGTTGTTCATAAATCCCCCTCCTCTCCTTGGCCGTAAGAGAGCCATTGCATTCCTTCCCAGAAACAAATGTGGCAGGCAAGTGTGAGAGCCATAAAACACCTTGGAAAAACATGTCGACTACATGGACAGAATGCCTTGAATTGACTTGATATACTGCCTAATAGACAGCTAGTCTTACCTGCGCATAACCCATCTTGCATTCTGTGGCCAGCTTTGCAGGCGATACACTTGTAGGAGCCTTCAGAATTCACACACCGTTGCCCAGGACACTGTGAGGAGTCTGCACATTCATCAACGTCTAAAATGAAGCAAGTGGAGATTACACATCAAACAGTGATATGGACCTTGAGCCATCATGTAAAGACATGCAAAAGTCAGACACATGCAGCCTCACCAACACAGACGCTGCCCTGCAGTTTGAACCCGGTGCGACAAATGCACCGGTAGCTACCGAGAGTGTTTTCACAGAGGCCGTTGGCACATAGGTTGGAGGTCTGCCGACACTCATCGATATCTGTGTGAAAGTAACAATATCAGTATTGATACAATTATCAATGTGGAATACAAATGGGTATGTGTGTGTGTATGTGTGGTTGAGAAGGTTGTTCACCTGTACACTGTCCATTTCCAGCCACAAAGCCTGGGCTACAGGCCACACATATGAAGGAGCCCTCAGAGTTGACACACTCCTGACCGGGACACTGTAGAGCGTTCTCACATTCATTGACATCTGGAGAAGCCAACAGAGGTTATACTTTACAATCCCATAATAAAGTTGACAGAACAAAGACCATTTCTGGTAGTATTTTACTCTATTCTGTGCTAAAGAAAGTCATACATTTGACCGCCTTTTATCGGCTGAAGTAAGTCTTACCTGTGCAGGTGTTGCCCTGTAACCTGAAGCCAGATCGGCACGCACACTTGTAGCTTCCAGCCGTGTTCTCACAACGACCGTTAGCACAGCGAGATGGGCTGTGGAGGCACTCGTCAACATCTGCAAAGAAAAGAAGGAGAAGAACTGTCCGCAATCGCTCCAATGTGCTGTTGTCGATGAAGACCATGTTGTGTCCTACCTGTGCAGCGTCTGTCGACCAGCCCAAAGCCTGGCTTGCAGGACACACACTTGTATGAGCCCTGGGAGTTGACACACTCCTGGCCAGGGCACTGGGACGGGTCTGCACATTCATCCGCGTCTGTACAGGTATCACCGTGTAGTCTGTAGCCAGTGAGACACGCACAGCTGTAGCTACCCTGGGTGTTCTCGCAGTGACCATTGGTGCATGGGCCGGGGGATTGACGACACTCATCTATATCTGTAGGAATGGAGAGGAGATACAAGAGATTGCTGAAAGGTAGATGCCAATTTGAAATACACTATAAATGTATGTATCAATGGACGGATAAAAAATAAAATCACAGACACACGGGTATACCTCAGAACACACAGACACAATGTCATTTTACCTGAACATTGTCCATTGATCATGCTGAAGCCTGGCTTGCAAGACACACAGTTGTAAGAACCCTGAGAGTTGACACAGGCCTGACCAGGACACCTCAAAGGGTCCTCACACTCATCCACATCTGAAATAGAGCCAGAACATTAATAGTCCGGCAGAATCTGTTTTCCATAGATTGAAAGTTCCTTTCGCTGACAGGCTCAAAAGAGGGAATGTAGGTAAATACAGTCATCGCTCGTACCTGTGCAGGCCTTGCCTTGTAGTTTGTATCCCGTATGGCAAACACACCTGTAGCTCCCGGGAGTGTTCTCACAACGACCATTGGTGCAAAGGCTGGGGGTCTGACGACACTCGTCAACATCTACAACAGGGGGGCGACACAGACCGTTAGCACCCTCTATCAAACAGCCTGTAGAGAATTTGACTTAAACTCCCTATAACATTGGTCATTACCTCAACATTTTCAGAAGAAAGGTTATTATTTGGTTTTGTGTACAACTGCTTCCGGACAAGGAGTGTTACCTCGGCATTGTTCGTTGAGCAGCCCAAACCCTGGTGGGCAAGACACACACTTGTATGATCCTGGAGAGTTGACACAGGCCTGACCAGGACACTTCAAGGGGTCCTCACACTCATCCACATCTGGGGAAATGGAGAATGATAGACTGGAAGTTTAATATGTCCGACTGACCAATAGTATTATTTCACAAACATCACACAATCTTTGGTGAGTGAAGACGGCAATATATACAGTACAGTCGCTTCGGTAGTGAAACAATGTTGACTAGATGCAGAGATAGCTTCCTTACCTTTACACGTGTTGCCCTCTAGCTTGTACCCAGTGCGGCAGACACACTTGAAGCTACCAGGGCTATTCTCACAGCGGCCGTTGTTACAGGGGTTCGGAACCTGACGACACTCGTCAATATCTGTGCCACAAAAAAAGTTTGTCCTTTACTCAAAGACTCGACAGTTAACAGTTATCTAGTTTCTTCTAGAATGATCACAAGGACTTCTGCACAGCTATCATAATCGACATAACGTTCCTTAAAACAATCACAATCATGTCAATAGTACTTGTTGACTGCTGCTGTTGGAATGCCACGTTGAGTACGCGTCCCCTCTTACCTTGACACTGCGTCTGTTGGATGTTGGCTCTGAAGCCAGCAGGACACACACATCTGTAGCGGCCTGGTGTATTCTCACACTCCCCAACAGAACAGGGACTGGGAGCCTGGATGCACTCATTGACATCTAGAGATACAGACGAGAGAAAAAGAACAACGTGAGAGATTCTCAAAGAACAGTGACCAGAGTACCAGACACCATTTCCTAATCCTTGACTTCCAAGCAGAACACAGAGCATTCCAGGGGGACGCCAGAAGGTCTCTCTCTATACCCAAAGAGACAGAGTAGCTGTTGTCTGAATAAATGTCCAGAGCACAGCTGCTGTGGCTAGCGACTGTGTGTGTGTGAGTGGTGTGTACAGTGGGGGGGGCTGTACCTATACAGCTGGTGCCCCGGGGTCCCGGCTGGTATCCAGAGGGGCAGCTGCACCTGTAGCCCCCTTCTGTGTTCTGGCAGCGGCCGCTGCCGCAAGGCGGGGGAGACGCCCTGCACTCGTCTATGTCTGAAAGGAAAGGGGGGGATGTGTGGGGTTAAAGAGGTCAAGAGGAGCCTGACCAAGCCTACAGTAATCAAGCTGCCTCTCAGGGGATGGGATTGTAGTGAGATGCTTGTGTCACCTAACCAGTCTGAAACTGACTCATTCATAAAGACTATCACATGTTCAACGACCGCACACTATAAATACAGCTGATGGCCAGTATAGCATCAGGAACAGCCAATATTGGTATGTGTATGTGTATGTGTGTGTTTGATGCCTCCTAATAGTAGTTAAGTAGTTTAACTAGCAACTGTGCCCTAACAAAACAACATTCACCTTGACAATGAGTCTGCTGAGCGTTGTGTTGGTATCCCTCGTTACAGATGCAGGTATGTCTCCCTCCGGGCTGGTCCACACAGCGGCCCTGTCCACACACCTGGGGCATGGTCTCACACACACCCCGCACTGGACGCCCAAACAGATGGCCGTAGACGCACGTACACGTGGACAGATATGCACATTTAGTTAGCTTGTCTGTCACCGTTTCAAAAAACGATTCCAAAGTGTGATCTTAGTTGTCATGTCATCCATATCAGCCGTCTGAGTAGGTGAGAGGGGATAACAATGGTGTGAGGAGGATCTGATCTCTTTTCTTTCTTCTAAGTGTGCAGCTCGCATATTTCTCAGGGACCATTATGAGGATTTATAGTCTCAGAACTCACTTATTATGAGGCAGGTTCAAGGCTGTGGGCATAATAGTGTTCAATTTTAGGTTACAGCACAAACCTGACACCTCCCTCACGAGCTAAAAGTTAGCAGGTCTTTGACGGCCCCGCCTTGAGATTCAAACCTTGACAACGTGATAAACGAACAGTCCGGTGGTGAACAGTTGGCTCACATTAGGCAAAGTTTTGCGGCACAAACAGAGCATTGTACCCATCTGGTTACTGCTTATATCTTGAGCCAGACCTCCTGGCTTGGGATGTGTGAGGGTATTCCCTCTTTGAATCTCTCTTTCTATTGCAAAGAAGTGCATTAAAGAATGTAAAATGCCTTTTATTGACTGAGGCTTTGAAGTTGAGGTGTGTGTGGTGTGTGTGTGTGTGTGTGTGTATGAGGGACAGGGTTGACTAAGTACTCTAGTGGAGACAGAAAAGGCCAGAGCCAGAAACACATCTGATGTCTAGTTAAATACAGGTTAAATAAAACATGTATTTGAAGGTGGATAAAACCGGCAGTATAAATCGACACCACCAGAGCATTCAACCACCTACCCGGGATTCTTAAGCACTCATTATTATGGTCCATTTGAAATGTGAATTCATGCGTTCAAGTGGTGTCACATCAAATGAGAGCAGAACAGACACAGGAAGACCAGTTGTCATACTTCAATGGAGAACTATTAACTTTTTCTCACTTCACAATACAGACTCCAAACTATACGCTTCTTTGTTCTTTAGTCAGGTGTGGAGTACAATAGTTTACAGGAAATGTTCTAATAGGAAATGACATGGAGTTGGCAGTCTGAGAAGCCAGAAAGTTGAACCAGCGTTTATCAGAATGTGACCTAACCTTGGAATCATTACTGTATCAAGATTAAACACTTTGTGGCTGTGGTATATGGTTTACGGTACCTGGCCTGGGGATGGGTGGGCGGGGCGTGACCGGAGATGGGAGGGGCTGTGCGGGTCTCACTGGAGATATTGGCCGTTGGTCAACTGGAGGCCGTTTGGTCTGAGTGGGGGTTCGAGCTGGAGAAACCAAAACAGGACATAAACATTTACTGAGAATGTCTAGATACATTAGAGCTTTCACTTGTTGAGAAGAGGCAGCTTGATGTGAATTGTCTTTCTTACAGCCTTCTGGACACAAACATCAAAATACTAAACATTGCAATTCTGTCTCAATAGTTGGATGTTGCTATGTGGAATTGACGGGGTTGATTCCAAAACATGATAAGTGCACATTTTTCACATTTGCATATTTTTTGTGTATGAATTATGGCTGTTTTCATACTTTTAAAACAATTACTTTAGATGTGCTTTAGAACGTGTTTTTGTTGTTGTTGCAAAACGCAATATCCGTATTGTTTCATACCAAAACGCGCTATATCCAGAGCCATGTGTTAAGAGAGTTGGGACATTGATATTTCTGCAGTATGACACATTTACATGTCACTACAACATTCTAGCAGCCATGTTAGCTCCGGTTAACATTAGTCTACATTTGGAATATTAAAAAAATGTATATGTTACTGAATGAATAGAATTAGAACAATATTCAAAATTCAAAAAGTTGGTCCAACTCTTTAAATATATTGATCTGGTTATATCCACTGTACAGATGGCTGAAACAATCCATATGATTTTTTTTGCCACTGGTGCAAAAGTGAGTCATTTGCGTGATATTTGTCTGCTTAGTCGTAAGTTAGGTTTCTCTAAATATTTTTCCAACACCTAGGAATGTAATCCGAACCTTGTCTTATCCATGTAGGCTAACCCCTGGCTTAGTCAGCTAGATGCAGTGATAGACAGCTGTCAGTCAGCTGTTCGCGCGCTGGGTAGTTGCTACCGAGGGTTACGCTAGCGTTGAGCTCTTGATTGTCACGGACCTTTTGATTATGGATCCCTTCGACAGTTTGTAGCCTGTTATATCTGTTCCCGTTGGCTGAAAGAGGAACTTTTTAAACAAGCTCATGAAAAGGAGAGAGCCAAACAGCGTGCCGTGTCACCCCGACAACAACAATCAACCCATCCTTGCAAATGAATTACGGCAAATGAATGTCCTTATTATTCCTTAAATCCTTCCCTGACGTTTACATAATCAAACGCATAACGCTTAGATTTATCCTAATGAATGAAAAAAAAAAACGTTAAAACTCCAATAAAATTGTTACAAAAGATGCTTAAATGTCCAAAAAGAAAACATACTGCATACACTACAGTCCACTGTTCACCCTCTGGATACAATACATTGGCTATATGATATTTGCACAATTTAGTTGAAACAAACAGATGATTTTAATATGTATTTATTTATGTATCTATACTTAATTACATGTCATTTAAACCCAATCGGGAAACTTTTTTATTGGAGTTCTGTTTGGGGCAGATATATAGCGTTTTGCCACAAAACATGATTATTTGTCTCTCTAAAAGAAAATGACCTTGCAACACATTTCAAACAGAATCATGTCTTTTCACTAACCCATGTCATGGTAAGATAATAGATCTTTCATAAGACTAGGGTTGTGGCGGTCATGAAATCTTGTCAGCCGGTTATTGTCAAGCAAATAACTTCCCTTCTCACGGTAATTGACTGTTCAAAAACTTCTTAGGGCTGCAATCCCGTTAACGGGATCGATATGACAACAGCCAGTGAAAGTGCAGGGCGCCAAATTCAAAACAACAGAAATCTCATAATTCAAATTGCTCACCATCAACTCACAGAAAAACACAGCCATTTTTCCAACCAAAGAGAGGAGTCACAAAAAGCACAAATAGAGATAAAATTAATCACTAAACTTTGATGATCTTCATCAGATGACACTCATAGGACTTCATGTTACACAATACATGTATGTTTTGTTTGATAAAGTTCATATTTATATAAACAAACTCAGTATACATTGGTGACTTACATTCACTAGTTCCAAAAACATACGGTCATTTTGCAGAGCCACATCATTTTACAGAAATACATGGAAATATAGATATACCTCTCCTTAATGCAACCGCTGTGTCAGGTTTCAAAAAACTTTACAGAAAAAGCAAACCATGCAATAATCTGAGAACGGCGCTAAGGACATTTTCTTTTTATCCGCCATGTAGGAGTCAACAGAAATCAGAAATAACATTATAAATATTCCCTTACCTTTGACGATCTTCATCAGAATGCACTCCCAGGAATCTCAGTTCCACATTAAATGTTTGATTTAGTTTGATAATTTCCATTATTTATGTCCAATTAGCTACTTTTGTAAGGGCGTTTAGTACACAAATCCAAACGCTCGTACAGGTCCAGCCGAACGTCAGACGAAAACTTAAAAAGGTTATAATACAAGTCTTAGAAACATTTCAAACTATGTATGAAATCAATCTTTAGGATGTTGTTATCATAAATCTTCAATAACGTTCCAACCGGAGAATTCCATTGTCTGTAGAAAAGCCATGGAACGCAGGTCACCATCTTGTGAAATGAGCGTGACCAGGACCTGGCTCCCTGCCAGACCACTGACTCAAAGAGCTCTCACCGGCCCCACATCACAGTAGAATCCTCATTCAAGTTTCTAAAGACGGTTGACATCTAGTGGAAGCCTTAGGAAGTGCAACATAACCAATATCCCACTGTGTATTCAAAA
Organism: Oncorhynchus gorbuscha; assembly: GCF_021184085.1. Classification (NCBI taxonomy): domain Eukaryota; kingdom Metazoa; phylum Chordata; class Actinopteri; order Salmoniformes; family Salmonidae; genus Oncorhynchus; species Oncorhynchus gorbuscha. The sequence goes on along the minus strand of NC_060191.1, from coordinate 37,701,237 downwards.
GGGGCTGGATTGAAAATCGACCAACCTCAGATTTCCCACTTCCTGTTTGGATTTCTTCTCAGGTTTTTGCCTGCCATATGAGTTCTGTTATACTCACAGACATCATTCAAACAGTTTTAGAAACTTCAGAGTGTTTCCTATCCAATACTAATAATACTATGCATATATTAGCAACTGGGACTGAGGAGCAGGCCATTTACTCTGGGCACCTTTCATCCAAGCTACTCAATAATGCCCCTGCAGCCATAAGAAGTTAATTAACATAAACACATTTAGCATCTCCTGGCTTCCACACAAGCCACTGATGCAGACCTTTGGAACATCTACATTTGAAAAAGTCTAATAAATCAATTTAATATAGCTTACTCTATCACAATAACTCCATGAATTATTTTAGACAGGTCTAAAGAAACATGATATGAAGAAAATGTAGTATATTTCAGAAGAACAGAATAGAATACTCTGAGTTGTCCTTATGTTAGGCCCTGATCGGCTACACTAGCTAATTTAGCAGACAAGATTTGCTTAGAATTCCGTGGCAATATTTTCTATTATTTTATAGTATAAAGAATACAATTGAACATACATTTTACATACACTTAGGTTGGAGTCATTAAAACTCGTTTTTCAACCACTCCACAAATTTCTTGTTAGCAAACTATAGTTTTGGCAAGTCGGTTAGGACATCTACTTTGTGCATGTCACAAGTAATTTTTCCAACAATAGTTTACAGACAGATTATTTCACTTATAATTCACTGTATCACAATTCCAGTGGGTCAGAAGTTTACATACACTAAGTTAACTGTGCCTAATAAACAGCTTGGAAAATTCCAGAAAATTATGTCATGGCTTCAGAAGCTTCTGATAGGCTAATTGATATAATTTGAATCATTGGAGGTGTACCTGTGGATGTATTTCAAGGCCTACCTTCAAACTCAGGGCCTCTTTGCTTGACATCATGGGAAAATCAAAAGAAATCAAGTCTGGTTCATCTTTGGGAGCAATTTCCAAACACCTGAAGGTACCATGTTCATCTGTACAAACAATAATACACAAGTATAAACACCATGGGACCACGCAGCCGTCATACCGCTTAGGAAGGAGACGCATTCTGTCTCCTAGAGATGAACGTACTTTGGTGCAAAAAGTGCAAATCAATCCCAGAACAACAGCAAAGGACCCTGTGAAGATGCTGGAGGAAACAGGTACTAAAGGATCTATATCCACAGTAAAACAAGTCCTATATAGACATATCCTGAAAGGCCACTCAGCGAGGAAGAAGCCACTGCTCCAAAACTGCCATAAAAAAAGCCAGACTACAGTTTACAACTGAACATGGGGACAAAGATCATACTTTTTGGAGAAATGTCCTCTGGTCTGATGAAACAAAAATAGAACCGTTTGCCATAATGACCATCGTTATGTTTGGAGGAAAAAGGAGGACGGTTGCAAGCCGAAGAACATCATCCCAACCGTGAAGCACGGGGGTGTCAGCATCATGTTGTGGGAGTGCTTTGCTGCAGGAGGGACTGGTGCACTTCACAAAATAGATGGTATCATGAGGAAAGAAAATAATGTGGATATATTAAGCAACATCAGTCAGGAAGACATCAGAATGACTTCATGACAACAAAGTCAAGGTATTGGAGTGGCCATCACAAAGCCCTGACCTCAATCCTATAGAAAAGTTGTGGGCAGAACTGAAAAAGTGTGTGTACAAACCTGACTCCTTCACACCAGTTCTGTCAAGAGGAATGGGCCAAAATTCACCCAAATTATTGTGGGAAGCTTGTGGAAGGCTACCCAAAACGTTTGACCCAAGTTATACAATTTAAAGGCAATTCTACCAAATACTAATTGAGTGTATGTAAACTTCTGACCCACTGGGAATGTGATGAAAGAAATAAAAGCTGAAATAAATCATTGTCTCTACTATTATTCTGACATTTCATATTCTTAAAATAAAGTGATGATCCTAACTGACCTAAGACAGGAAATTTTTACTAGGATTAAATGTCAGGAATTGTGAAAAACTGAGTTTAAATCTATTTGGCTAAGGTGTATGTAAACTTCCTAATTCAACTGTAGCTGAATAAAATAGAAAGGATGTTTTCTCCAAACGCTGTTCTGTGTTGAGTGGCTAACAAAGAAACAGGTACACCTACAGTATATACTTAATATAGAGTTATTTATGCAACTTTAGTCGTGATACAACCGTGGGCTATATGTTTTGATTTTTAATACATTCTATGGCTGGATGATGCAAATAATGTTGATTTAAAAAAAAAAAGTCACATGAAAGGCATGAGCTCTGCTTTGTTTCTTGCACAGGCTGCACACACTACATCAGTCTCTCATTCACAATTTGACAAGCACTTGATAATGCCTCGTCTTTACCGGCGGCATCCCCCTAGGGTGGCCGTAATGCACCCTAAAAAAATCCATGCCTTTTGCAGCCAGTGGCCATTTTGCCCTTGGGCTCAATGTAATAATTATAATTCCTTTCTCCTGGCTGCGTATTTTTCCGAAGCACCTCTCACTCACATGGTTCTCTCAGATATCTCAATTCTTATTAGACAATGTCAGTCATGTGATCGGGTTCTTCTCACAGGCATCGATCTCAGCTCCGAAGTAGGCTTCAGGTGAAGAGAGACACATCAGGGACGCAACTGTGCACGTCCTTCTATTTCAAATTCAGACTCACATATTGAAGAACTGTCCACATTTACTTTGTCTGCCAACAAGATGAGGAGGCCTAACGAAGAGCAAAAGCACTAGCCTATGTCAATCCACTATCCCCCATAATAAAAAAGTTGATCTATTTTATAGGTCAACTTGTCCTTCTGTGCGAGAAATAAATATTCCAAACATAGTCTGGGGCAGTTGTGCAATGCGATAGATTCCCAAATTAATACAACAACTCGCATTAAAAAATATTTTAAAAGCAAAGAGGCTGACGCAACAGATCAGGACATTGAGCTTCAAATGTTGATAAACAATTAGGCTATTTCCTTACATTATAAGCGCAGAATTGCGCACACGACAGTAGGCTATAAGCTCCAATGTTCCAAAATGCAATCAATTCGCGGGAAAACACCATTCTCAAAAGTGACCGCAAATGCATGTCTTGACCGCAAATGCCACGCTTTATTATAAAGGTGCATTTTTATGGTGAAAATTATCTTCCCCAAACTTGAAACTCACGTGCCGCCTATGTATGCCAGCTAGGCTCCACACCGGTTGTAAAGCGGATTAATGTGCTTAATTTTAAGAAGTTATTTGTCCACTTTAGTTGCAATACAAAAGTTATAAAAACATATACGCCTGTGGGCTAGGCTACATGAGGTGTATGACCACGATTTGGCATGCAACTTTTCTTGCCTTACCGCACACAAGCTGTATATCATTTACAAGTGATAATATATCACAATATACAGTATATATCCCTTATCATTCAAGTGATAGGCTAATATTGTCACCCATCAGACTATTCTTGATTTAATCTTGTCTTTACATATACTAAATAATAGATGTGTGAATTTATTTTTGATTTTAAATGGACCATTATCATGCACCTGTATCGGATCACATCAAAATCAAATCAAATCAGATCAGGGGAAGAGGGAATTTGACTGAGGTCATGACTCGTGACTGCCGGTGTGGCGGTACTACGGTCACCATAACAGCCCTACATAAGATGTCTTTTTAATTCATGTCAACTTACAAACAGTTCTGAAAATGGTTATATCGCGTTTTGGAATGAAACTCTTCATTGTACGGTGAGGAATCTCCTTAAGGCTGCTATGAGTTATTCTCTACTCACCTGTCACCACCCGGGTGGGTCCTGCTGTAACAGAGATGGCTGGGATGTGTGGTCTGCCCTGGGGGGACAGGGAGCCTCCACTCGATGGCTGCTGGGGCCTGGTCTGAGGTATGAGAGCTCTACCATCTGGCTGTTGGGGTCTAGTTTGGGGAGTGAAAAAGCCTGAGCTTGAAGGTTGTTGGGGACTAGTTAGTGGAGTCTGTGCACCACTACTGGCTGGTTGTTGTGGCCTGGTCTGTGGGATGCTCTGGGATATGACAGGGGGACCTCCAGTCCCGTGCTGCTCCACCACCCTCTGGTTGAACTTGATGGCAGAGGCAGAGTAGTGGTAGCCAGGCCCTGCTGGGCAGATCTCCTTGAAAGCAACTGTCAGGAGCAAACAGAGAACGCCACAAGCAGGATTCAATTGGTTAGTGTGTTTCATACCTATATACAGTGCATTCGGAAAGTATTCAGACCCATTGACTTTTTCCACATTTTGTTACATTACAGCGTTATTGTAAAATGTATTAAATCATTTTTCCACTTATAAATCTACACACGACAATGCAGGAGTGGCTTCGGGAGAAGTGTCTGAATGTCCTTGAGTGGCCAAGCCAGAGCTCGGACTTGAACCCACTCGAACATCTCTGGAGAGACGTGAAAATAGCTGTGCAGTAACGCTCCCCATCCAACCTGACAGAGCTTGAGAGGATCTGCAGAGAAGAATGGGAGAAGATCCCCAAATACAGGTGTGCCAAGCTTGTAGTGTCATACCCAAGAAGACTAGAGGCTGTAATCGCTGACAAAGGTGCTTCAACAAAGCACGGAGTAAAGGGTCTGAATACATATATACATGTGATAAAAAACTGTTTTTGCTTTGTCATTATACCCTTCTGGAAGGTTCTCACATCTCCTCCACAGAGGAACTCTGAAGCTCTATTAGAACGACCATCGGGTTCTTGGTCACCTCCCTGACCAAGGCCCTTCTCCCGCGATTGCTCAGTTTGGGTGAGAGACCAGCTCTAGGAAGAGTCTTGTTGGTTCCAAACTTATTCCATTTGGAGGCCACTGAGTTCCTGGGTACCTTCAATGCTGCAGACATTTTTTGGTACCCTTCCCCAGAGCTGCGCCTAGACACAATCCTGTCTCAGGGCTCTACAGACAATTCCTTCAACCTCATGGCTTGTTTTTTTGCTCTGACATGCATTGTAAACTGTGGGACCCTATAGAGACAGGTGTGTGCCTTTCCAAATCATGTCCAATCAATTTAATTAACCCCAGGTGGACTCCAATCAAGTTGTAGAAACAGCTCAAGAATGATCAATGGAAACAGGATACACCTGATCTCAATTTTGAGTCTCATAGAAAGGGTCTGAATACATCCTTGTGACATGGAGCTGTGCATTATCATGCTGAAACATGAGGTGGTGGTGGCAGAGATGATGGCACGACAATGGGCATCAGGATCTCATCACGGTATCTCTGTGTATTCAAATTGCCATCGATAAAATGAAATTGTGTTCCTTGTCCGTAGCTTATGCCTAACCATACCTCCACTGCCACCATGGGGCACTCTGTTCACAACCTTGACATAAGCAAACAGCTTGCCTACACAACGCCATACACGTGGTCTGCGGTTCTGAGGCCGGTTGAACGTACTGTCAAATTCTCTACAATGACGTTGGAGGCGGCTTATGGTAGAGAAATTAACATTAAATTCTCTGTCAACAGCTCTGGTGCACATTCCTACAGTCAGCATGCCAGTTGTCCCCAGCACAAGGTGTAATGAACATGCTATTTAATAAGCTTCTTGATATGCAACACCTGTCAGGTAGATGGATTATCTTGGTAAAGGAGAAATGCTCACTAACAGGGATTTAAATTAATTTGTGCAAAACATTTGAAAGAAATAAGCTGTTTGTGCATATGGAAATGTTCTGGGATCTTTTATTTCACCTCATGAAACCAACACTTTACATGTTGTGTTTATATTTTTGTTCAGTGTACATACTGTGACTTAGGCAGATGTTAACACTGGGCACTAGCTGCATTATGATTATCCAATGCCGGACCAGTATGATGTGGAGGTTTGAATCAGAATAGGGATGCTCACCTGATCCAAAGTAGGGACACCTCTCACAGTTCTTGCCCCAGGCCTTGCCCACGCGGCTGCAGCAGCAGATCTGCTTGGTGATGTTCCTGAGGATGGGCACGGAGCAGCTACCACGGCCAGAGCCAGAGTTTAGGATACGATAGCACTGGCCCTTATCCTCCGAGATCACCTTACGGGCTGCAAGAGGAAGACAGGGTGAGGACATGCCAATGGGAGAATGGTGGAGAGAAGATAGTGGTATTATAGCCATACTGAAACAGCTTCATGCCCCAAAAGGCCTCAAGCAAAAGAAGACACCAAACCCAACATGCAGGCCCAACCACATGCTGATTGTTGAGTCACACATTATCTTGAAATATAATGCTGGTGTACTCTTCGTCTTTGCTTTTTGTGTCACAATTTGTGTCACAATTTGTGTCACTTCTGGTAGGCATTCTGTTGCTTTAGTCGGGTTAAGAAACAGAAATATTCAACCGAAGACAGACAATGAGTTGCAGAAGTACCACACGTCAGAAAAAACAAGAAACGACAGAATTTATCGCTGTTAAACCCTCGCTTCAGAGAGCAAGAAAACAGATAAGCTGAAAGCATTCCCATGAACTTTTTGGCAACACATTATTTAAAGATGACCACTCTGAGTCAACGATGCACAAAACAAACAGCTTCCAACAGTTAGAGCCAAGAGCTGGGGCGGACTGGATAGAGAGGGTGGCCCCAGACAAGCAGATGCAAACTGCGTCATATCCAAAGGCAACACACAGGCCAACCAGCATTTCAGAAGCACTGACCATCGTAAAATGCCGGTTAGAATAAGCAGGCCGAGTGTCACAGAACTTCAGGCGCTGTAATGTCATGTTTACAATGTGCGTACAGATGTGTAATGTATGTTTTATGTATGATATAATACAGCACAGTTAATGTAAAGTACTACTGAATAATGTTCTATCTAAAAGTGTGTGAAAGTTGAACTCATTTTTGGGATCAGCATGAGTAAAGATAATGGACATTTTTTATTATATGAGGTAGTTTACCTGTCCTACACAGTGTTTCCCCAGCCGTCGCTGCTAAACTGTTGCCGCCACTCCAAAAGATAGAAAACATTTTTTTGGTAGGTAAAACGTTTTCAGTGTAAAATGACGAAAACCTGATATAAAGTATGAAGAAAAGATAATGGAGTTATATCTTTTTTTCCCTTAGTTCTCAAAGACCACCTTTGAGAACTAAGAATCACCAAAATAAAAACTAGACATTTAGAGAGAATCAAAAAATAAATACAAATATAATGATTGATTTAGCTTTTTGTATCCTATTGATTTTGTTCTAATGTTTGAGTCACTCAGATAGCATAAGAACACAACATAAGCCATGACAAAATGTGTAGAATTGCAGGAAACTAGCTTTAAAACGGCAATTTATTCTCTCAGCCTCATGACAAAATATGTAGAATTGCAAGAAACTAGCTTTAAAACTGTAAAAAAAAAAAAAAAAAATCACAAATGGCAAAATATGTTAAATTACAGGAAATGACCTGTAAAACAAAATGTTTGGGGTCGGTTTGCGCCATTGGCCATGCCCCCAACCCCCCACCTTTGCCACCGCTGCTGGAAGTAAATCCTTGGGGAAACACTGCTACAGTATGTTGGCTAATATCCAACACATCCTAAACATATTCAATTTTCCTCCATCTCTTTACTGAACATGTTTTTGTATGGGAGGTTGTGTGTAATGTTTTGTACAGTTCAGCTCCATAGCACCTCGGCCATGCGTTATTCCCGCTCATTCCAGACACCGCGGCATAGCAGCGCAGCATTCTCTTCCTTTTCCTTTTGAGCAGGGTGCCCTGTAGGCTACTTACAGATACAGATCCCGTGAGAGGCGTCCAGTATGTATCCTTGCCTGCAGACACAACTGTAGCTCCCCCGAGTGTTCACACAGTTGCCGTTCTCACAGAAGCCTGGCTGCAAACACTCATTAACATCTAGGAAGGGAAACACTACGGTCACATCCCTATTCCCTAACCCCATCCACCCATAGGATCCACAGACAGGAAACAGTCATGAACCCTCTTCCTGAAGGCCGGGGAGATAATAGGGCTCCCCACTGATATACTGTACTTGCAGGGGGAGACCCTGGTCACAGAGGACATTAATATTCTGAGGATATTAACAGTGACTGACTTGAAACCCAATAAGGATGGTTAGACATGACAAACATTTTGTGCTCAGAGTTCATTCTATGTGAAACAAATACATTCTTATAAACTGTAGTGTTAGCTGAGACCTTGGACAAACTAGCCCCGACCTGAACTCATAATCTTGGAAACACTCAACTAAAAAGTCTGGCGACATCCAACGTGAGTGTAAACGAAAACCATAACATAAACATATCAGTGTTTATCCGACCCCGTCCTCATCAATATCGCAGCAGCTTACGACACGAGATGTACTGTAACTCTCAGGGAGTTAGGGAGATTGAGTGAGTGATGCAACAGGGCCTGGTGTAGTCATTACTTCTCACACTATCTGGCTCTTCCTGGAGAAATGGTTATAGCAGTCAGGTTATACAACCAACTGGCCTCGCATACGCTGCATCTGTTGGGTTGTAGGAGTGAACTGAACTCATCACCAATTCACTGTAGACCTTCTTGCTACAAAATAGACATTGAAAGGCAGCGTTGCAAATATGGTTTGTATCATCATCTGTCAGAACCTAATCCATTCGAGTTACTATGTTAAAGCGTTCTATATAGATGCAGGAGTGAAAAGGTTTCTCCTAACAAATAACAGTAATACATATATCCATTGAGGCATGTTAGTGGGGTGAATACAGTATGCTCCTTTAAGTTCGTGAATTTAACTTACAGATCAATGTCGTTTTTCTTCTCTTCCCATTTATATCAGCTGCTAACTAATGTGCATGTACAATATAATACCAGGAGCCTCAATGCTAGGTGATGTTTATGCAATATGTAATTTATCACCTAAAACTACATGCATATCATCATACGGATGAGTGGCATGGAGTCATTCTGTGGCCTGCCTTTGGGTACGTGTCCCTCTCAGATCAATAGCAGATTCACCATGAACGAGCGCAACCACATTGGTATGTCCCCATCTGAGCGCTATATCCCATGTGTTTGAACGAGCCTGAGTGACTCACAGCTAGCATGATAGCATTTGCATGTTGCCATCAGCGGAGACTTGTGCTCTGTTTTCTCCGTTCCCGCTCGTATCTTATTAGGCTCTACAGAGACAGATGAAGCAGCCATTCCATAGTGGCAGATAATCAAGGCATGGCTCATGGTTTCAGAGCTTATCACCTCAGAGTCTTCAGCGTTCGGCAGTAGATCTCTGGGCCAAGTGACAAGACTGGGTTGAATAACGAGCTGCTTCAAAGAGCTTTTCTGTGTGTGCGGTTGAGCTGAGCCTATATGGAATACAGTGTGACAAGCTAAGGAGACAGCTGCTGACTCGATGAAGTGATATCATACATTGTTACACTCAAAACATCAAATGAAAATGAGAGAGGTCATATTATGAAGATAGACCATTGCAATGCTTCTCTTTTCCACCCCTGTTTCACCTGGTATTTGTTTAAAAATAAATACTGTCAAATATAATTTCATAACATAACTCTTCCTGTCAGTTCTCCTGTTCCAAAAGAACCTAAAAGGGTTCTTCGGCTGTCCCCATATGAAAACCCTTTGAAGAACTCTTTTTGGTTCGAGGTATAACCTTTTTGTTTCCAGGTAGAACCCCTTTGAGTTCCATTTAGAACCCTTTCCACAGAGGGTTCTACATGGAACCCAAAAGAGTTCCACCTGCAACCAAAAAGGTTATACCTCGAACCAAAAAGGGTTCTTCAAAGGGTTTTCATATGGGGACAGCCGAAGAACCCTTTTGGAACCCTTTTATCTAAGATTGTAGAAGACCACCATCATTCTACAGTAAGTGGTATAGTCAGGTGTACTCAGAGGGACTGATGGTACTCACCAACACACTGGGTGCCGTTGATCCTCTCAAATCCAGCCGGACAGCTCCCATCGACTCCATTTCCTGAAAAGGCAATTCACATAATGATGTTTAAATAGCAATACTCGGGAGACCCTGTGTGAGCCCTAATGTTGTAAAGGGAAAGGGGATACCTTGTTATGTAGTGCCAATAGCTGTGTCTACAGTAAAACCAGAGTGATGGCTCAAAATTCACCAGGTCAATCTTTTCTAGACTGTCTTTCTCCTGCAGAGCCTGGATGAGATTTCAGATACTTTTAGTGGTCAATCTGTGTGTACTGTACAGTCCATGATCCCACCAGCAGCATGTAGCACCACAGAGAGAGAGCCAAGCGTACAGGAGCCATGGGATACATCGGAACGCTCTGGGTCAACTAAATGAAGCAAAAGCAAACAACGTTTTTTTTGTTGTTACCATACGAGCATGATGACTCACCGTCAGTCTAGAGTGGAAAACACACTCTCATCTAACATTGGCTATCAACCCCATCTCCAGCGAGCTAGCTAGCTATGTTACTCCCAATTGTTTGCTGGACTGTTGGCAGCCTAAATCACACAATATTGGTCACCTGTCTGCTAACAATCTCCCTCCCAGCTGTCTCTCCTCTCACATCAAACAAAGCTCTATTTGGAGGACTTTTGCAGTCTTGGGAGACAAGTGGGAAGTTGTGAAGTAACTTGAGGTTGCAGAGTAAAGATTCAAAGGACATTCCTCAAAGGAAATGGAAAGGAGAAAGTACTTAGTGTTTCAAACGACTCTGTGATCCCAGGCCAGAGTTTTGGACAAGGCCTCTATTGTTTGGTATTAACCATTTATTTATGGTAATGTTTGGAGAATTGTTTGCAAGGAGGGAGAAATTGCAATTGAGGAGGTTTCATTCGTGGTCTAAATCAAAATGATGAAAACCATGCATATCTTCCAGGTTGTCGAACAGAAAGAAAAACAGCCTTGTTTGGTGATTTACTTCCATGTGTTTTGTATTTATCAATGACCCTACAGAGCAGGCGACATAATGTTCTGTATTTCTTACGGGCTCTGGCTAAGCGTGGGGTCAATCTGTTACATAATATGTCCATTACTGATAACAGCGATAATAATGTGGAATAGTATGAATTCCCTGTTAGTTAAAAAGAACAGATACAAACAAGACCATGTTGATTTCTGGGCATTTCTATCTAAAACAAGTCATTTTCTTTTACAGGCATGGCTGAGGAGAGTTACCTAAAACATTCTCAGGACTGTCTGGATTCCTGTTAAAATGAATAGTGGTGATGAAAGAAGTTGAAAACAGAACATTAGCTCACTACTTTTTGACATGATGTTGATATGGTCTAGGAGGCGAGAGGGCAAAGCCAACTTAACGACAAATATGGCCAACAGAAAAGTACATTCCATTCAGGTTAGTCAGGTCTGGAGTAAAACATGTCAACAACTTTATGTACGGTTTATAACTAGTTAATAATTTGACACTGTAATACATACGTTCTTATTTAATCTCAAACAACAGAGCAAGGCCATCTGGTTTACGGTTTCTAAAAGGAATTCCACTCCAATCTGAAGCACTCCGGCCTTTCGAAAAACCATAGTCAATGTCAATAAGGTAGTGAAGAGGAGATTAACAAGAACAAGCTGGTAGGCTAGCCACCATACTGTAGCATGGGACATACCGTTTAAAAAAATGTATTTAAGTGTCACACAATAATACAAAAAAAATGTATTGTGGACCACTCAAATTGAGCTTTGAGACACGAAAAACAATCACATTCAAACATGGCATAGCATCTACAATACATTACTTAATCTACACATGTACACATAAACCAAAAACAAAGTGAATATGATCATAGTGTACAACAAGTGTTACTTTTTGTTGATTGTTGCACCCGGGATTACTAATCAGCAGTGACCTCCCCATTGGTTTTGGGATGAGAGGAGGGGTAGGTACACAAAGGGGACAGAAGGTGGGGGGACGAAAAGGATTAAACCATTTTGTGATAGAAAGAGTGAAAGGAGAAAACCAGTTTGCTTGCCTAGTTAAATAAAGGTTCAATTAAAAAAACTTTTTTTTTAAAAGAGAAGAGGGATACAGACAAAAGGCCAAGCTTCACTTTAAAGGAGAACTGGGACAGGGCACACTGTATTTTACCTGTGTTAGGAGGACATAGGACACACTCGTTGATGCCCCAGGCCAGTCCAATCCCTCGGCAGCAGGTGTCCTGACTCCTGAGTCCTGGGAGAGGTGAGCTGCACTGAGGGGTATAGGAGAAGGAAGAGCATTGGATTTAAACTGGCACAACCACAATGAGAGATGCCACCTATTTTTATTGGCTTGCTTAAGACTTAGCTACATCATTTAATGCATATGACATATTTACAGGTAACTGCCAAAATAAAGGAAACACCAACATAAAGTGTCTTAATAAGGTGTTGGGCCACCACGAAGCACCAGACCAGCTTCAATGCACCTTCTAGCCATGGTAGCCAAAATAATGGGCAACTGGGCCTGCTCAGCATTTTTATACATGACCTTAAGTATGATGGGATGTTAATTCCACACCTGTGTGGAAGCACCTGCTTCCAATATACTTTGTATCCCTTATTTACTCAAGTGTTTCATTTATTTTGGGAGTTATCTGTAGGAATCAATAGTACAAGTAATTTTGAGAAGTCTCACCTGGCCGTTGCGGACCTCCCTGAAGCAGTACTTGAATCCGGAGGATTCTGTGTAGGTGGAGTCACCGTGGAGTGTCTGGGCCTGGACTCTGGGTTTGGGTGGTGGGGCTTCGGCCCGTTCCCCTGGCAGAACACTGGTCCTGGCCCCCGAGAGGCCTGCTGACCAGGTGACCGTCTCCGACTGCTCCCTAACTGTGCCTGGCCCATACCCCACCTTCAGCACCTGGTGGATCTTCACGCTGGCCTCTGGGGGGTGCTGCACCCGCACCTTGACCATGGATGAGCCAGACGCTGGGGGGAGGGTGAGACGGGAATGGGGTTTAGGGGTTAGCTAGTGGGGGTTAGCATTAGTAAACACTGCTGACTCCATACAGTCTCTGCACAGAGCCTGATCCTGCCCTGACCCGTTGTGCCTCCAGGGGTCAGAGGTCATCCTATGAAGGACCTCTCACTTGAACTCTGTCCTGGTGGTTCACATTTACCAATAGCTGAATGGTTGACTTTACATTTTTGTGCTGACGGCTAACTAAGGAAGTGGATATGAATGGGAGCTGCCATGTATGTGAGGTGCCTTTGGTGCGTGATACAAAGTCTTTGATGTGGTTCCAATTCAAAGTTACATTTTGAATGGCGGTCTTCAGTCATTCCATTTGTTAGGAAGCGAGTGTGAAGCCCTGTTACTATTGCAGATCTTAAGAATCAAAGGAGGGTGTGTGTGGGGTATCCACCCCCCTGTATGTCTTTTATTGAGTGGTTGTTCTCCTAAAACATGCTATTACTGTGAGTCATGATGGCAGCCTCTCATCGTTTAAAGACTGGAGTGGAAACGTTGGCACAACGTTTCCCCCACGGTGAAGCCACTACACTGCCAAGAGGCCCAGACTGAGCGGAAGGCCAGAGCCTGACTCATATCTCAACCTTTTCTTGGGCTTTATTTACAGACTAAAAAGGCAAGGAGATAATCAGTTAATTCAGGGTGACTGAGTGTCCCAGATCTGTTTGTACTAAATGAACAGTTGTGGACAGTTTGTCCTAGGTTGAAAAAAATGAAAAGGCAAAAAATAAGGCTAAAATCAAGACCCAAAATCAAGACCTTGGACTCTTCACCTCCAAGCTATCCGTAATATCAGACCCATAGGACCTGGTTTACTATTCAGGGCTTTACGCAACTGTTTACACGAGGGCCCTGGAGATATGCAGCCAACATAATGTTTCATTTACAGATGCAGTTTGGATTGTGTTTTTCATTTGCCCCAAAACAATGAGAGTGCAAATGGGTATTTCGTTCTATGATCATATTATGGATTTTACAAGGCTCACTTGCTGAACTCCACAACACGGCTGCATCAATTATAAAAAGCGGAGACAATGGAACCATGTCAGAGACAGTGTTTTGGAACCAAACATGTCTCAGGTGTTCGCTCTCTGTGGTTAACAAGCAATCCCACTGTCTCACCCCTGCAGGATTTCCCATAACTGTTCATAGACTAACTCTGAGATCATTTGGAATTTACTCGCTGATGGTTTACACCCCTCTTGAGTTGTGACAAGATGTTTTTAATTGCCAATTCACTATTTCACACTGTCTGGCCGTGGCATACAGCCCAGTATTGCAGTAATGGCCGACCTCGTCCTCACAGCTTGTTCTGACAGCATAACAGAGGTGTCCTTTGTTTTGCACGCTAAAAAATAAAGGTGACCTCACAAGGTACACGCATGAAAAGTTTGCCTTTTAGTCAACAAGGAGATGAAAACAGAGCAGGCATCAGCCCTCCTAAATGCACTCCCCCTCAAGCGAAGAGAGGAAACGTTCACCACAGGCTGAATAGCCCTTAGGGGTGGTCCAATTGATGGTTGTCAAACTGCGGTTGTGATGCTAAATTGCATCACAAGTTGCCAAGGAAATAGAGTGTAAGAGTCCTGGCTGCGCTAGAAAAAAATATCAGTGTATCAAACTTGCCATTAGAAAGAGGTGCAGTATATTGTTGATACAAGTGGATTTGTGAGATGTGCATGGACAACGATGTTTTATGATAAACACTAAAGAATGGAGCCCCACAGTAGAGGTGTTGTAAGACCCATAAAACCTAGCGGCCAAACAGGGAAAAGGTTCCAATCGTTTTTCCACCATTCATTTTTCCCATAGGGAATTTTAGAAACACAAGGGCTGTGTTTTGCGTAGGCTTACCCTGGCGTGACATTTTGATTACTGCATAAATCTCTCTCAGACAAGGTGACTTTTATCAATATATTAATCTCTATTTACTCTCAGGTTCAAAACTGCTAATTAGCATAACAGTAGACATCAGGAAAGACTACATATCCCTGCAAGCTCCTGCACATCATCTCTATGACACACCCTGATCTGTTTCACCTGTCTTCGTGATTGCCTCCACCCCCCTCCAGGTGTCGCCCATCTTCCCCATTATCCCCTGTGTATTTATACCTGTGTTCTCTGTTTGTCTGTTGCCAGTTCATTTTGTTCATCAAACCTACCAGTGGTTTTCCCCTTGCCCGTCTTGTCTATAGTTCCCGGTTTTGACCTTTCTGCCTGCCCTGACCATGAGCCCATCTGCCGCGTAGTACCTTTGCCCCACTACTCTGGATTACCGACCTCTGCCTGAGCCTGCCTGCCGTCCTGTGCCTTTGCCTGACTGTGTTCGATTTAATAAACTTTTACTTTGACACTGTCTGCACCTGGGTCTTACCTTCAAACCTGATAGTACGAAATGGCCATGACTGTCCCAGCAGACTCGGACCAGCTTCACAACGCCATCTCCTCCCAAGGAGCCACCATTGCTAGGCATGAGGAGTTGCTTTGTGGCCTTGTGGAAGGGGTCCAGACCTTGGCCGAACGCCATGACCAAGCTTTGAAATCATTGCTGGGGCAATTCCACGGGCTGTCTGGCAGACAGCCTACCACGATGGTAATCTCACAGCTCCTCAGTAGCCCAACTGTCAGCAGCGCCGCCTCACCAGTCATCCCAGTTTCCTGGGAACCTCGCTTACCTCCCCTGGAACGCTTCGATGGAGAGCCGGGCACCTGTCGGACGTTCCTCGCTCAGTGTGCACTCATCATCGAGCTTCAGCGCTCCTCCTTCCCCTCGGACCGCTCTACGATAGCGAACCTCATCATGCTGATGTTCGAGAGGGCTCTTGCCTGGGCTACGGCAGAATGGGAACAACATGCCCCACTGTCGATGCCCCACTGTCCGGGTGAGAAGGAATTGGAGGAATTGAAGGACGGATTGCTATTCCCTCATCGCCTTGATCATCAGGCTTGATGAGATTCAATTGCACTCGTCCGTCCAAGGATTCCACCTCATCTACGAGGCATCTCGGAAGTCCCAAACGGCCCCGTTGCCAAGAGAACCCAAGGCTACCCAAGTTCCCCCGAGAGTCGCCAAAGACTGCCGATCCACCTTTCCCGAGCCTCTGCAACAAGGCAGAGCTGGGTTGTCTCCAGCTGAACGTATACAGGCTCAAAACCAAGAGTTTCCTGTATTGCAGGTCGTGGTCATTTTGTGTCCACCTGTCCACTAAAACCAGGCTTACCGGCAGGAGCGAGTACTCTGGTGGGACATATGAGGAACTTTTCTTCATCCCTTATTCGCACCCCTTTTCATGACATTTTGCTGTGGGGGAACCAGTCGAGATCGCTCCGGGTTCCCATCGACTCTGGGGCCGATGAGAGCTTTTTGGACTCTACCCTGGCTTCCAAGCTGGGCATCCCCACTCAGCCCTTCTCCATTCCCATGGACGTTAGAGCACTGGACAGGCGCTCTATAGGCCGGGTCACTCACAACACTCCTCCCATCAACCTACTTGTGGCAGGGAACCACAGCGAGGCTATCCAGTTCCTGCTCATTAAGTCTCCTCAGATTCCCATGGTATTGGGATTCTCCTGGCTCCAGAGACACAATCCCCTCATTAACTGGTCTACTGGTGCCATCATGGGCTGGAGCCCGTTCTGCCATGCCCATTTCCTGAAGTTAGCACAACAAGCCCCGGGATGTCTTCCTGAGGGCTCGGGAAGTCGCTACGGAGCTCTCCGCCATTCCCGCAGAGTATCAGGACACCTCCGGGAGGTGTTCAACAAGGTCCGGGCTCTTCGCTTCCGCCGCATGACTGCGGGATTGACCTTCAACCTAGCGTGACTCTGCCCCGGAGACGACTGTACTCTCTGTCGGGACCAGAGACCAAGGCGATGGAAACCTACATTGGGGACTCCCTTGCTGTAGGATTCATCCGACCTTCTTCTTCTCCCGCCGGCACAGGGTTCTTCTTTGTGGAGAAGAAGGATAAGACCCTGTGTCCATGCATCGACTACCGGGGTCTCAATGATATAACGGGGAAGAACCGCTACCCCTCATCTTCTCGGCATTCGAGCCGCTCCAGGGGGCTACCGTGTTTTCCAAGCTGGATCTACGTAACGCCTACCACCTGGTGCGGATACGGGAAGGGGACAAGTGGAAGACCGCCTTCAACATGGCCAGCGGTAATGCCATTTGGCCTTACCAAAGCCCTGCTGTGTTCTGATCTGTTTCACCTGTCTTTGTGATTCTCTCCACCCCCCTCCAGGTGTCACCCGTCTTCCCCATTATCCCCTGTATATTTATACCTGTGTTCTCTGTTTATCTGTTTCCAGTTCGTTTTGTTCATTTTGTTTTGTTTGCCCCACTACTTACCGACCTCTGCCTGCCCTGACCCTGTCTGCCGACCTGTAACTTTTCCCCACTACTCTGGATTACCGACCTCTGCCTGACCTGAGCCTGCCGTCCTCTACCTTTGCCTGCCCTTGTTCGATTTAATAAACTTTTTAATTCAACACTGTCTGCACCTGGGTCTTACCTTCAAACCTGATCCTCTAGCTGACAGGTATTGTGTCAATTTCAAACTTGCACAAGACAGTACACAGAATTCTCAATTTAAAGAAATGTTGCCAATTTATTCATTACTAAATGTAGCTAGCATTAGATAGTTAATTCAGAGATTCTTACCTTTGCCTCGATTCGGCAGTCTCGTCCATATAATCATGGCATTTGTAGTTCTTTATGATAGTCACATTAGCAGCTAATTAGCATTTCATTTTTGGGGAATAGATACAGGCAAATATATTGATAAAAGTCACCTTGTCCTAGAGAGATTTACACTGTTATCAAAACGTCACGCCAGGGTAAGCATACACGAAACAGAGCCCTTATTTTAAGTGTTTCTTAAATCCCATATGGGAAAAATTAATGGTGGAAAAATGATTGGAACCATTTCCTTGTTTGACCACTAGGCTTTATGGGTATTATGACTCATACTGTGGCACTCTATTGGCAGGCCAGATAAGTCTAAGACCCTTCTATCAATGTAGGCCTCCTCAGTGAGGTTGCGTAAGCCCTCAGAGCTCTACTCCCAAACACTCACCCTGCCCTGGAACAGAGCGTGGACTTTTGGAAGCAGCTCGTCAACATAATTGACCCCGACATTTCTTTTGTTAGTATGAGTTCAGCACATTGTTTAGATTTCACTGTCATTAACTTTTGGTTGTGCTCCCCCCCGGAGCGAACACAGGCCACTCTGATGTCGTTGGGCTTTTAGAGCATGGACAAATACACATGAGCTCAGGGTTGCATTCTTATGATAACATCTTTAAAAGCAGCAGAAGATTACCAACCATATTGTATCCTAAAACAAGTGTCATCTAACTGCAGTGTAACTGTTAAAGCTTCAGATTTCACCAACTGCGTAGTTAGTAGTGATTGGCGAATATGATGACGTGTATTTTCCAGGGCCTCAATACCACCATGCAGGGAAACGTCAGTGTTTGTCTTTTCTTCATGTAGTACAAATATACTTCACCATCTGAGAGTGTATGTCAACTGATAAAATTTGGTCAGAAACATCTGGCTGTCATAACATCCAAAATTCACATATGTGAGAGTATTCGTAAGTAGCCGAATCGGAGTGTTCTCAATATGCATTGTAATGATGTTAAAACAATGGGAAATTAGTGATTGTGAATGTCTCAGAGACCTACAGGAATTTCTGTCCGTGTTTCAAGGCTTATTACCTATTGGCACTGAGCGGTACAATTTAAGTGTTGAGTCCTGGCCAAGGGAAAACAGTCATGTATAACTGTCATCTTTAGCTCAGCACACACGGTGCAGTTTGAATGGAACACATCTACAAAAACTGTGTGATGTATGAAACTTAGTTGACCATTTTTGCACATTCAAAGCCAAACCACAGATAACTAATGTCAGACGAAAGCATAATTTTGTAATGTATTATTAGGCAATAAATGATGGTTAATTTGAAAATGTGAAAAAAATGCTGTTAGCTATGATTGTCAAATGTATTTTATCAACATGTCAGAATCACACCTCAATTTGCAGAGAATTAGCTGTTGTTGTGCTCATTCAAGAGCTCTTCCTTCTTCTATTTGATATGAATCCCAGTCTTACTGTCAAGGAGAGGATCCTTCACTAGAGACTCTGCTTTAAAGATTTGTGTCTAATGTATTAATTTAAGAGCAACTTGTGTTTCATTCATCACCATTCAGATCCCACCGCTGCCACAAATGAGGCCGGCCTTGTCACACTTACCACCACTGGGCTGACTGTGGCTCTGCTGCTGGCTCTGCAGGGGGAGAATGTATTCCGACTGGGTCAGCAGCTGCTGACTGGCCAGCACTGAGGGGATGCGCAGAGGCTTCTCAATGTCATTGGTGGAGGGCGTGGCCACGGGGATGTGGCAGAACTTGCCGGTGAAGGTTGGCGGGCAGAGGCAGCGATCCTTCTGGATGCAGACCCCTCCGTTTTGACACAACATGGGGCACAGGACTAGAGGAGAAACAGAGGAGGGAGGGAGACAAACAGAATGGCTCTGTTAATAACTGTGACCAGATTGAGGGAGAAACACGGAGTCCAAGACATCAACTACTGAAATAGAACTCTGGAGCTTAGAGACACTATAACCCTCTCGTTTTATGTCCTGTAGTCCTGTAGTGATTTCTATGGTTCAGTTACCATTAGGGCCAAGAGTTCCTCCCTGTTGTGGTTCAAATGTAACAACACAAACTCACGATTCAGATACAATCCGACTACAAAACCAAGGGCAGAGTCAAACAATTTTACGCCTGCCTAGCCAACCAAGACAACAAGGGAAAACCTCCAACACATGTCCTTGTGACAGGGATAATTGATAGACCGTTTGGGCACTCTGTAAACAATGCCATTCAAAACAACACTGATTTGTTACAGAGCACACAAATACAATCTTTACACTGTGTCCCCCTTTTTTACCACAATGAATGGAAAACAAGCAGCACTCTGACGAAAACCATGCCTCTGCTTATTGTGCCCACCAGCACATGCTTTCCATATCACATGGCTGTGTTGTATTAATGCTCATAATAATAATAACTTTGGAAAGCTTGCACATGCGCAGGTTCATGGAAATTACTTTACAACAGCTAGGCATAGAGAGAGAGAGAGAGAGAGAGAGAGAGAGAGAGAGAGAGAGAGAGAGAGAGAGAGAGAGAGAGAGAGAGAGAGAGAGAGAGAGAGAGAGAGAGAGAGAGAAAAAATATATATATATATGGATGTACTGATGGTCCTGCTTGGGTGACTTTCTATCCATATTTTAATTAGGTAGAATATAAACTTGCTCTCTCTTAAACACTCTTTGCGTTTGTGTTCTGTGGTAATTTTACCACTCAAATGATCCTGCAATCAAGAAAGAGGGTTCAGCTGAACCTGTTTCCTCTCATCAGAGTGGTTTGGAGAGGATACTGTAAAACATAACTATTGGACTGTACGAGGTCCCGACAGTCACACTGATTATAGGCATTCACCTTTCCCTGAGCCTTCCCGGAACTTGGAAAGACGACGGCAGCTGAAGGCTGTCCAAAGTACACACTGATCCATCATTTTTAGTGTTCTTCCTTTCCCTAGGGGGGCACAGAATTGATTTTCCGTCTGAATACGAAGTCCTCTGGGCTCCAGTGAGCGTGTCAGCGTCGGGGTAACTACCGTACAGGTCTCTGTTCTCAGTTTCTGGCATGCTCTTGCCCATTGTTCCAGAGGCCATGGTGAGGAACAGGAAAAATGTTGGTGGTTTTGTCAGGAAAAAGCCTTTTACAAGAGGAATTTACAGTACAGTGGCTTAGGGGTTCTCTAGGTTCCTATCGCAGAGAACCTGTGTCCGGCCCCTGGGGCTAGAGCAGCAGCGTTCCGCTGTGTGGAGTAGGTTTCCGGTGGAGAAATCATGTGTGGAACATATGCAGTTTATCAGTGTGTGTATTCCCCGCAGTGGTGTAGCCGTGGTGATGAGGTCATGTACAGTGTGCAAACTGAGAAGGTGACCTAATTGTTTGCTCCGAGTCGGACGTGTTTGTCCCTCCAGATGCAACGGATCCATCCACACGAGTTTACACAGGGAGAGGGGGAATTAGGTAGAGAGAGAGAGAGAGAGAGAGAGAGAGAGAGAGAGAGAGAGAGAGAGAGAGAGAGAGAAAGAGGGAGAGAGAGAGGAAAAGACTTAAAGAGAGGGAAACAGACAAAAGGAAAGACAGACAGAGAGAGGGACAGAATGGGAAAAGAGAGAGGCAGAGAGACAGAGAGAGTGAGAGAAAGTTGCATGACGACTCATCCTGAATTTAATTTGGCTGCTCTTTCAATCACTCCATACATGAGTCTGAACCTACCATCCCAGAAGTCGTTTGTGCTGATTCATGTAGACCAGCTCTGGTCCAACCCATCGGTTAATGGGACCAATCAGAACGGTTTGAATGTGTTCGCATTCGAGAAGTCGTCGGGGAGGAAGCAAACCAGATTCATTGTGGAGAAGAAACGTTAGTGGGCGTAGCGTTTGGCCCGAGCAATGTGGATGGGTAGCCAGGCAAGGGTGCAGGTGCCTCCCATGAAAAACAGTGATGTCAGCTGAGCTGTTGAGAGGCAGTGAGCAGCTGCCCAGTTCTCCTCAGGCTCTCCATGAGACACACAACGTTAGCCCTCTCTTCTCAGAGAAGTTTCCCATGTCTTTCACTGCACTCATATCCATGTAATGGAGTGCATCTCTCAGGCCAGTATGGAACAACAGGTCATCACACCATGTAGAGTTTTGATTTTCACCAGAAGCTGTTTTATTGGTGTTTAGAGGCACAATACCTGTCTAAATGATGGAGGGACACCAGTGGAACCCCATGACATCACTTCCTGTGTCCCCTGGCTTTGCAGCTAGTTCTGAGAGGATTTCACTCCAAAGGGTGGTTTAAAAATGGGTGTCATCACTCAAACATTCTGGGCATGTGTGTGTGTATGTACTTCAAGGTTGACAGCATTAGCCCTCCCTGGAAATAATCAAAAAGTGTGTGTGTGTGTGTGTGTGTGTGTGTGTGTGTGTGTGTGTGTGTGTGTGTGTGTGTGTGTGTGTGTGTGTGTGTGTGTGTGTACAGGGAAATGTTTTGAGGCAAATCAAAGACACATGCCATTTGGGCTCCCTCTTTGCATGCAGGAGAAGGAAGGTTCAGCTGGCCATAGTTTCCACAGCTTGCACAGAGATGCTTAACCCATGATGTCCTCATGCACCCCCTGCCTTTAGCAAGACAACCTTTAGCAAGACAACCCTGAATACTCCTCAACATGGGTGAGAAGGATATTAATACAGCAGAAAGCTGAAGAGTAATTATCAGGTGAATACAGAATTAATACCAGTAATGCAACTTGATTCAAACAAACCAGCTGGCATTTGGAATCAAATTAAATCAAAGCTGATTTATCATATGCACAGGATACAGCATAGTGCACACGGAATAATGAAATGCTTACTTGCAAATAGACTCACTGTAGTGCTTCATCTAGTTTGCCTCAGTGCAGCTAGTGTAACCGGTGTGAAATGGCTAGCTAGTTAGCGGGGTGTGCGCTAATAGCGTTTCAATCGGTTTCGTCACTCGCTCTGAGACCTTGAAGTAGTTGTTCCCCTTGCTCTGCAACGGCCGCAGCTTTTGTGGAGCGATAGGTAACGATGCTTCGAGGGTGTTGATGTGTGCAGAGGGTCCGTGGTGTGAAATTGCTAGCTAGTTAGCGTGGTGCGCGCTAATAATGTTTCAATCGGTGAAGTCACTCGCTCTGAGACCTTGAAATAGCTGATTTTGTGGCTTTTGTGGAGCGATGGGTAATGATGCTTCGTAGAAGGCAGTTGTTGATGTGTGCAGAGGGTCCCTGGTTTGAGACCAGGTAGGGGCGAGGAGAGAGACGAAAGTAACAATAAAACTAATCATAATGGCAGTTATCCAAACCATCCCAGATCAACTTTGCCATAGCACCTCGCTTTGAATAGTTGGAAAGTTAGGTCTCTCTTTGAACGGTCAAATATGCACTGAGATATTTACAGAGATATTTTGGGCTCTGTTGACCACATCTGCATGACAGACATTTTTCACAAGTCCACGCTAGAGAGCATCAACTGGGTCGTAGAAAATAGGACCAGAGAGTGACACTACAGTGTATTCGGAAAGTATTCAGAACCCTTGACTTTTCCAACATTTTGTTACATTACAGCCTTATTGTAAAATTGATTAAATTACTTTTTTTTCCATCATCAATTTACACACAATAATGACAAAGCAAAAACAGTTTTTTTAGAAGAATAAAAATACCTTATTTACATAAGTATTCAGACCCTTTGCTATGAGTCGCAAAATTTAGCTCAGGTGCCTAATTTTTCCAATGATCTTTCTTGAGATGTTTCTACAACTTGATTGGAGTCCACCTGTGGTAAATTCAATTGATTGGACATGATTTGGAAAGGCACACACCTGTCTATATAAGATCCCACAGTTGATAGTGCATGTCAGAGTAAAAACCAAGCCATGAGGTCGAAGGAATTGTCTGTAGAGCGCCGAGACAGCATTAGCCCAAGATCTGGCAAGGGAACTAAAAAATTGCAGCATTGACGGTCCCCAAGAACACAGTGGCCTCCATCATTCTTAAATGGAAGAAGTTTGGAACCACTAAGACTCTTCCTAGAGCTGGCCGCCCAGCCAAACTGAGCAATCGGGGGAGAAGGGCCTTGGTCAGGGAGGTGACCAAAAACCTGATGATCACTCTGAAAGAGCTCCAGAGTTCCTCTGTGGAGATGGGAGAACCTTCCAGAAGAACAACCATCTCTGTAGCACTCCACCAATCAGGAGAGATCCTTGATGAAAACCTGCTCAAGAGCGCTCAGGACCTCAGACTGGGGCAAAGGTTCACCTTCGAACAGGACAATGACCCTGAGTACACAGCCAAGACAACACAGGAGTGGCATCGGGACAAGTCTCTGAATGTCCTTCGGTGGCCCAGACAGAGCCCAGACTTGAACCCGATCAAACATCTCTGGAGAGACCTGAAAATAGCCGTGCTGCAACGCTCCCCATCCAACTTGACAGAGCTTGAGAGGATCTGCAGAGAAGAATGGAGAAACTCCCCAAATACAGGTGTACCAAGCTTGTAGCGTCATACCCAAGAAGACTCAAGGCTGTAATCGCTGCCAAAGGTGCTTCAACAAAGTACTGAGTAAAGGGTCTGAATACTTATGTAAATGTCATGTTTCAGTTGGTTTCTTTTTATAAATTTGCAAAAATAAAAAACGTTTTTTATGCTTCGTCATTATGGGGTATTGTGTGTAGATTGATGAGGGGGAAAAAACTATTTAATCCAGTCTGTAACGTAACAAAATGTGGAAAAAGGCAAGGGGTCTGAATACCTTCCGAATGCACTGTGTACTGTAAGTATGGCAAGACAAAACAAGTACAGTATATTTTACACTAGTACACAGTTGAGCACTGTGTAGTGTCTAATGTAACATGATTGGTGCAAGGGGATAATGAGCCATTGTTACTGGTCTGTCTGTTTCATGCTACCCCACCGGACATGTGACTGGCCAGTAATGGTCTGTGTGCATTTGGGGGGAGGGGGCTTGTTTGTGCAAAAGTCTGACTTCGAGTTGACATCATCTGAATGACCTGGTCTAGGAACAAGCCTATAAACCAGATGTATGCTAAGCGGACGAAAGGGGAGGGACTTTCCCCGAGCCTGTTTATACAAGGTACTGTATGGGGCATTACTCAGGTCATAGGAAAACAAATAACTGGCTTGGTAGATTTTTAAAGCTTACCAAGTCTGGGTTATTATGAATGAATGAAATGTTCAAAGTTGACTGTAGATATAGGCCTACATTGAGAAGCAATACTACAGTACACACTAGAGGTCGACCGATTATGATTTTTCAACACCGATACCGATTATTGGAGGGCCAAAAAACCCGATACCGATTAATCGGACGATTTTTTAACAGTGTATTTGTAATAATGACAATTACAACAATACTGAATGAACACTTATTTTAACTTAATATAATAGATCAAGAAAATCAATTTAGCCTCAAGTAAATAATGAAACATGTTAAATTTGGTTTAAATAATGTAAAAACAAAGTATTGGAGAAGAAAATAAAAGTGCAATATGTGCTATGTAAGAAAGCTAACGTTTCAGTTCCTTGATCAGAACATGAGAACATATGAAAGCTGGTGGTTCCTTTTAACATGACTCTTCAATATTCCCAGGTAAGAAGTTTTAGGTTGTAGTTACTATAGGAATTATAGGACCCTCTATACCATTTGTATTTCATTAACCTTTGACTATTGGATGTTCTTATAGGCACTTTAGTATTGCCAGTGTAACAGTATAGCTTCCGTCCCTCTCCTCGCTCCTCCCTGGGCTCGAACCAGCAACACAACTACAACAGCCACCCTCGAAGCAGCGTTACCTATGCCAAGCAAGGGGAACAACTACTAGAAAGCTCAGAGCGAGTGACGATTGAAACTCTATTAGCGCGCTCTAACAAGCTAGCCATTTCACTTCAAGTAACATCAGCATCATCTCGGGAGTTGATAGGCTTGAAGTCATAAACAGCGCAATGCTTGACGCACAACAAAGAGCTGCTGGCAAAACGCATGAAAGTGTTGTTTGAATGAATGTTTATGCACCTGCTTCTGCCGACCACCGCTCAGTCAGATACTTAGATACTTGTATGCTCAGTCAGATTATATGCAACGCAGGACACGCTAGAAAATATCTAGTAATATCATCAACCATGTGTAGTTAACTAGTGATTATGATTGATTGTTTTTTATAAGATAAGTTTAATGCTAGCTAGCAACTTACCTTGGCGTACTGTATTCGCGTAACAGGCTGGCTCCTCGTGGAGTGCAATGAGACTAGTTAACTGTAAGGCTGCAAAATTGGATCCCCCGAGCTGACAAGGTGAAAATCTGTCGTTCTGCCCCTGAACGAGGCAGTTAACCCACCGTTCCTAGGCCGTCATTGAAAATAAGAATGTGTTCTTAACTGACTTGCCTAGTTAAATAAAGAATTATATAATATAATATATCAAATAAAATAAATCGGCACATCGGCTCCCAAAAATACAGATTTCCGATTGTTCCGATTCCGATTAATCGGTTGAACTCTAATACACACGACTTCCAACACCATCATTAAGTTTGCCGACGACACAATGGTGGTAGGCCTGACTGATCACCAACGACGATGAGACAGCCTATAGGGAGGAGGTCAAGGGCCTGGCAGGATGGTGCTTGGACAACAACCTCTCCCTCAACTTCAGCAAGATTAGAGAGTTTATCGTGGACTACAGCAAATGGGTGGGGGGGACCGAACGCACCCCCCAGTCACATCGACACAGCTGTAGTCGAGGAGGTCGAGAGCGTCAAGTTCACAAAGGACCTATCATGACCCAAACACAACAACACAGTCATGAAAAGGGCACGACAATGTCTCTTCCCCTTCAGGATGATGAAAAGGTTTGGCATCTGATAGAAGAATTTGTATGTTTAAGATAATGACTAAAGTATTTCACCCTGAAACTGTATAATAGTGTGAAATGTGTTAGAATCATAAGAATATAATCTGATGATGTGTGTAGCTTGGTTAGAATTATAACTAGGGCAATGTATTATTTTGTAGCTATGCAAGCAGGGAGCAACTGTGAGACGAGATAACTATGTATGGGGGTAGTGGGATAAATACTGCCTGTCTAAGCAGGGAGTAGCCTATGATAAGAAATTGTGTGTGTGTGTATGTGTATAAAAAGACTGGCTCTGCATTTGAGGGGCAGAGCGCTCTCTGAATAAAGTGTTGATCTATTGCAGACTGGTACTTTGTCTAATTCTTCATTAACCAGAGCCTTACAACCTCAGAGAATTGGTCAAAGCTATAAAATAGTTCAGTTAGAACATTGGGATAAAACTTCTCGTGACAGCATCGGCCCTCAGATCCTCAAAAAGAACTACAGCGGCACCATTGAGAGCATCTTGACTGGCTGCATCACCGCTTGGTATGGCAACTGCTCGGCATCTGACCGCATGACGCTACAGAGGGTAGTGTGTAGTACATCACCGGGGCCAAACTCCCTGCCATCCAGGACCTCTATACCAGGTGGTGTCAGAGGAATGACCTAGAAATTGGCAAAGCCTCCAGCCAAACAAGTCATAGACTGTTCTCTCTGCTACCGCATGGCAAGCGGTACCGGCACACCAAGTCTGGGACCAAAACACTCCTGAACAGTTTCTACCCCCAAGCCATAAGACTGCTGAACAGTTAATCAAATGCCTACCAGGACTATTTACATTAGCTAGGTTTCCATCCAATTGGAGACAGATTTTTAATGCTAATATTCTCAAATCTGCATATGCACATATTCCCAGCAGAGATGTTTCCATCAAATGTACTTTTTGCAGATCAAAGGCCGTACATGATGACGTAGTGCACATACAAATCCATTTTGCGGTGAAATTCCCATGTGCCGAATATAAATACAATGGGTTTCCATCGCATTTTCAACTCCACTGATGGTTTTCTTACAAACAATGTTGAGTTATTTAGCGAGTGTACCCACTCTGGAATTGGCACGTGTGCTCGAGAGCGCACGTATATCCTACATGTTGAAATTACTACGAACAAAAGAGCGAGATCATTTTTATTTGTCAAACGGCAGCCAAGCATTATTATCATGTCACCAGAATAAGACCCTTGATATTTATTGGAAAGGATCACCACCTTGCACTTTCACCACACTGTGAAGTTAATAATAAATTGATTTCATCTGTAGCCTAATAAACTGCATGCTTTCCCGACATAGTGGGAGGACCATACAATATGTCATTGTGTGACTTCCGAGTTTACTTCGATATGATGGTTATTATATCAGTATATGCACATAAAAGCATTTCCACAAGCATTTCTCGCATAACACATTTTGCCTACACAAAAAGATCCCATCTAGCGTATTTTGTTTTGTTGACATTTTAAAAGTCTACCGAAAAAATGATGTTTCCATCAGGCCTGTCATGACATTATTTATCGGACATGTACTTTATTCGCATAAAAAGGTTGGAGGTTAACCTGGTTACCGACCCGCTTGATTATTTATTGTATTTTGTGCACACTCACTAGATTCTACCCACACCCTACATACACTCACTAGATTCTACCCACACCCTACATACACTCACTAGATTCTACCCACACCCTACATACACTCACTAGATTCTACCCACACCCTACATACACTCACTAGATTCTACCCACACACACACACACATGCATATTGACGGTACACACACACACACACACATGCATATTGACGGTACACACACACACACACACACACACACACACACACACACACACACACACACACACACACACACACACACACACACACACACACACACACACACACACACACACACACACACACACACACACACACACACACACACACACACACACACACACACACACACACACACACACACACACACACACACACACACACACACACTTTTTAACAGTTTATTAGGCCACAGAATAAATAAATCATTATTAACTTCACAGGTTGGGGAAAGTGCAAGGTGATGATCCTTTCCAATAAATATCAAGTAAGCATTTCACAGTAAAGTCTACATCAATACAATTTGATTTGTTACCCAATTAAACAGATGGCTCTTAATGGCAATAATTAGGGTGCAGCATTTTATCGCATTATGTAATCTAGGTAATTCAAGAGCCATCTTCAAGGCAGTCGTCTTAAACATTGCAACACATCTTGTGCATTCGTTTACCACCCCCTATAAACCAGAGAGGTTGTTATGGAGCCTGGATATAAATGATGTGATGATGGTAACAAGCCAGCACTGATGGACATGATGGTAGCAGAGGAGACACGTGGCTGTGATTAGCTTCATATGCAACGGCCCTAGTCGCGTCCGTCCATCATTTCCAAACATTATGCAACTAACTCCTCTCATCTCAACTCTCAAACATCTAAAAGGCCCCCTGTCTAGGGTCAAGGCACTCTGGCTCAGAACATAAAACTAAGGCTTGTTCAGAAACTATGAGGAAGTACAATCACTCTGGCCCCGTGTATCAAAACACAGACAAAAACACACAATCTCTCTGATTAGCCAGACACGAGGCAGCCGTGGTCTGGTCACTGAAGTTTAGTTTTATTACTGAACAAATGCAGCTAATCTCCACTTAATCCCTGGACAGATTTGGAGTCTTGTGTCGGTCTGCCTTAATGTCTCAGTCTAGGAGGCAGCGAGTGTGTAAAGAACTCGCACTCCGAATGATTGCATTATAGAAACGAGTACCGCAAGATTACAACAAGCTGAGAGAGAGAGAGAGAGAGAGAGAGAGAGAGAGAGAGAGAGAGAGAGAGAGAGAGAGAGAGAGAGAGAGAAATGAAGAGAGAGAGAGATGGTGAGAGAGAGAGAGAGAGAGAGAGAGAGTGAGAGAGAGAGAGAGAGAGAGAGAGAGAGAGAGAGAGAGAGAGAGAGAAATGAGAGAGAGAGAGATGAGAGAGAGAGAGAGAGAGAGAGAGAGAGAGAGAGAGAGAGAGAGAGAGAGAGAGAGAGAGAGAGAGAGAGAGAGAGAAATGAAGAGAGAGAGATGGATAAGGAAAGATGGAGAGAGAGCGAGAGAGAGAGAGACAGCGAGAGAGAAATGAAGAGAGAGATGGATAAAGAAAGATGGAGAGAGAGAGCGAGAGAGAGAGCTAGAGAGAAAAGGGGGAGAGTGGTAAAATACCACTTTATTTACTACCCTGTACTGAATATAACCCTAAATGTGGTTTAAGACATCATGATATATCTCCTCTGTGCACCTGCATGTTGAGACCAGTGATATACTGTAGGAGACCTGGCTTGTGCATCTTCTTGACACTCAGGAATAACAAACAGAGAATCAGCTGAATCCAGCTGGTCTACATTTCAAACTTTTCTCCTCATGTCTTCTCTGGAAGCCTAGAGTCCCAATGTGGGTCGCTAGAGCCACACTTGAATAACCTCCGTAAGGGGAAATGGAAAGTCAGACATGGAATTAACTCAAATATAAACACAACATGTAAATTGTTGGTCCCATGTATCATGAGCTGAAATAAGATCTAATAATTTTTCCATACACAAAAAAATGCTAATTTCTCTGAAATTCGGTGCACAAATTAGTTTACCCTGTTAGTGATCATTTCTTCTGCCAAGATAATCCATCCACCTGACAGGTGTGGCATATCAAGAAGCTGATTAAACAGCATGATCATTACACGGGTGCACCTTGTGCTGGGGACAATAAAAGGCCACTCTAGCTCAGGACCTCCACATCCAGCTTCTTCACCTGCGGGATCGTCTGAGACGAGCCACCCGGACAGCTATGGGCAGGCATAAGCTACGGACAACGGACACAACTGCATTTTACTGATGGAAATTTGAATGCACAGAGATATCGTGACCAGATCCTGAGGCCCATTGTCGTGCCATTCATCATGACAATGCACGGCCCCATGTCACAATGATCTGTACACAATTTCTGGAAGCTGAAAATGTCCCAGTTCTTCTATGGCCTGCATACTCACCAGACATGTCAACATTGAGCATTTTTGGGATGCTCTGGATCGACATGTATGACAGCGTGTTCCAGTTCCCGCCAATCTCCATCAACTTCGCACAGCCACTGAAGAGGAGTGGGACAATATTCCACAGGCCACAATCAACAGCCCGATCAACTCTATGCAATTGAGATGTGTCCCGCGGCATGAGGCAAATGGTGGTCACACTAGATAATGACTGGTTTTCTGATCCAAGCCCCTACTTTTCTTTTAAGGTATCTATGACCAACAGATGCATAGCTGTATTCCCAGTCATGTG
This sequence comes from Oncorhynchus gorbuscha, assembly GCF_021184085.1. Lineage (NCBI taxonomy): Eukaryota > Metazoa > Chordata > Actinopteri > Salmoniformes > Salmonidae > Oncorhynchus > Oncorhynchus gorbuscha. Next base: position 37,670,378 of record NC_060191.1, on the reverse strand, counting down.
AAAACTATCAATATGGCAACAGACAGAAAGAACATCCAAAGAACAAATGATTCACTGTCATAAGATCACACATGACTTATGATCACATAAGATCATACACACACAGTCTGAGAGGAGATAGATTCCCTGGCATGTAGAATGGATCCATCAAAGAGTACATTAACCTTGATGTTTGGTCATACATTCCTCAAGGTGCTGGAAGGGAGACAATCTTTCTGTTTTTGTCTATCCCTCTCTCTCTCACACACACACATGCACACGCATACACTATTTGAAGTGGATCTCATGTAAAAGCATGGTCCCAACGCAGTTGCTCTGAGCCTGGGTAAATATGTCCACGTCTGAATGGTCGCCTCTCAAGACGGTGTGAATACCTGTAAAGGAGGCCAGCAGAGCCAAGGGGCTACTCTCTCATCCCTCCAACCTGTCCACATTTAAGGTCTAGCCCTTACCATTCTCCCAAACCTGTCTCCACCACTGACCTAAAATCACAGTGATGCTACAACCACACCTCCAGCTCATCATTCCCAGTGGCTTACCCATAAGGTCACTCTGTCTGGACCCCAGAGTGGGAGGTCTCAGTGGGGCAAATGAAGCCCGAGTTGAGTCCTCTGGCTACTTATGGCTAGGATAGAATACAGTATACTACATGCTTACAGAGAAAGATGGTAAACAGAGATAACAAGTGAGATAACTTACAGACTCTGAAGCCCGGTCCCAGCGCAGCCCGGCCCCCCTGTTCACTGTTGTAGAGGGTGGTCACATTGCCCTGCTCGCAGAAGTTGGTGCAGCGTCCCTGGGTGCAGCGCACCTTGCAGATGGTCGGGGTGAAGAGCACCTTGATGCGCTCAGCTCCTCTCCTTCCTGCCCCTGCTGCCGTTCCTCCTCGGTGGCCGGCGGTCTGGTTGCTGGCTGGAAGGGGGAAGAAGACGAAGCAGAGGTAGAGCAGCGGTAGGAGCCTGAGTCTGGGTCTGAGCTGGAGCATGGTGCCGTCCGATTACTGACGATGCATCCCACGGAGAAGAGACACCACAGAGATCCACGAGCAGAGCTGCCGTGCACGGCAGGAAGAGATGTGAGGGGAAGACCAGGGAATTCCACGCTTACTCTTACGCTTCTTTCAATCACACTTCTCTCTCTCTCTCTCTCTCTCTCTCTCTCTCTCTCTCTCACTCTCTCGCAACTAGCGCAGGACGAGGAGGGGAAGGAAGAGAGGAGAAGAAAAAAAGAAGAAAAACAGACCCAACGCTTCCCTTCTTTTTTCCCTAAACACACCAACCAAAGAAATTATGAACTTTGAGGAGGAAAGCACCCGTGTGTGTGAGTGCTACATAAAAAAAAAAAATCTTCAGAGAGAGTGCCTGTCCACTTAATTGGAAGCAGTATAGCGAGAATGCTCTGGGCGAGCCTCCAAACACAATGTTTATAAGGGATCCAATCCATCCCCCTGTACTGGGAACTCTTCACTGCGGCCCCTGACCCTCTCTCTGTACCCTGCCGTTATGCTGTAACTGTAATCTGTTTTGTTCCCCCCCTTTTCCTTGTACTCCCCCTTCCCCCTCTAGTTTCATAACATGGACCATTTTGTCATCTGAGGAAGAGACCACAACGAGGGAGTTGGGTGGGTGATGCAAGGTTTGAGTTTCAGGTCCTCGCTGGCGTTGTAAACTGTGGTGGTGAAGTCATCTTTCTCTCTCTCTCGTTCTGCTCATAAGGGAGCGGGAAAGGGGGGGGGGGGGTATTTTCCTTTCACTACGCATTTTTAGAGATGTCATTTCACAAGCCCCACAGGCTCTTCCGTGACATATACAATGTGCATTAAACCTGTTGCCTTTACCGAGCCAGCTCATTCCTGAGCAACAGGGGAAAGAAACGAGCTGCATCCACGTTGCACTGGCTCACATCAGTCTTACTTGGACCTGTAGGCCCACTAGGGTGAAATCACATCACTTTCACTGAACTAAAACATCACATGAGAAAACTATAGGAGTCAAATGTTTAAAAAATCCTTTTATGGTCATTCATGGATATAAACCCCAGAAACATCCCAACCCGATTTGGAAAAAAGGAGGTCGATGGAAACACCTCAATTATTTTGCTCGGAAAGGAATGGTAAAGAATGGAAAATATAGAAAAACAATTTACAAAGAGATTCATTGTAATGCTAAAGTTATGAGCTAAAACTGTATGGTCGTTAGCTTTACAAACATGACTTGTTCTTTATATTCACTAATAATGAATCCCTAAGCAAAGCTGAGCAGAAATGCCTTGTCAAACAGCTGCGTTGGACTGGGCTCAAACACAGGTGCCCCATTACAGCAATATCTCCAGTTTCACCAGTATAAAACCTGGAAGACAGGAATGGGAGGACAGCGAAGCGAGGCACACGCTAGCCAACTTCACCAAGGCCCTAAACCACATCAAAGGCTAGGTGAGGTTAAGTGCTGAGAGAATGATGTTTTACTTGAAGCTTATGGGTCATCAACAAATTAGGGAGAATGACCTAATACAGGTCATGGGAACGGGCCAAGCTAGGACTTAGAGAGAGCTAGGTTCTGTAACAGCTCCTCCTGGGTTCTGAAAGGAACTACAGGTACACTGGTACTTTGCTCAGTGGTCATCCCTTATATGGAGTGTCTGAACCACCTGAGGAGGCAGTCTCCCTTCCCCCTCTGTTTGTGTAGCAGCACTTTGGCACTGCACCGCTCGTCTGACCCGCACCTGTAGCTCAACCTGGCCTGGCCCAGAGAAGTGAGTCATTATGGGCCAGGACTGGGAGGCTGGGAGTTGGGATACACTGCCAGAAAGAGAGAGAGAGGGGAGGGCCTTGGCGTAGGCTAGGACACACAGTAAATGACCATGCTACCGCTGGGACGAGCCGTCTGGGTCTGGACTGTGGGTTCCTGTCTTGCTGGGGGAGGAGGTATTTGTGTCTGCTCAGGACAGGTGTTGTTCACAATGTTTTCTTGTATGGGTCAAAGAGGTCACAGTTCAGGTTATTTTGCCTCCTTTTTAAGTGTTTTATGAGGGATATTAGTCAATGTAAAAACTGTAGTCCAATTAGCATTCACTTATAACCTTTCAAATACTGCCATAAAAATGCTCCAAGGTTGGGGAATATTAGCTATGGTAAATTGCTGTTAGTTAGCCAGTAGATCATATGAATCTGAACGTGAAGTTTCACCTTGGAGGAAGCAAGTCCTTTATGTTTAGGTCCTCCAGGTGCAGGACATTTAGTGCAGCCTGGGTCTCTGTCTCAGTGCACTCAATCCCTCTGCCAGTTGTCCAGACCAGACCTCCTCACACACACAAACACATGTTCCCCAGATAGGAGTATTATTCCAATTACAAACAGGAAGCTCTGCTCCATGTACAACAGATTGCCCCTTCACACATGGAAGCAACAGCTACCAAAATACTATCAATCAGTCTAGTGGCTCTGTAAAGGACCAAGAATGGTGTGTGTGTTGTTTATCTTCATGGAGGATGAGTGTGTATACGTCTGCATGATGGCCTTCATGTTTGCAGGGTTTTTCTCCAGCCTTGTCCAAGGCAAATCAGCAGATCAAGATTATGAAGAGATTGAACGATTGGAAATAACTCCCCACATTACATAGCAGACTTTGGTTTATGACCCTTAAACGGGGTGTGCCAACTCTTTGTTAGTTTTAAAATGACATTTCTTTAGTGAGATTACCAAGTGTGATTGACAGGTGTGAAAACGGAAATGACAGTATAATGATCACTTCAGTGGTCAATGGCCCTGTCACATCTTAGCCCATAGGGGATTGCAAAGGGAGGGAAAATTAAGTATTTATCTTGTGTTAACAAAGACTTGATTCATACACAGCAACTGTTCATCTACAATGCTCCTGCTTGCCACTCAAAAGAGGAGAAGCCCTCTCTGACTCCCGGGACGATTAAAACCGATGGAGGAATTTAGAGAAGGACCTCTTACACAAACATTTGCAGGGAACTTGCGTACTTAAAGAGGCCACAGGGGACACCAAAAACTAGGACCATCAGCCCTTGTGGAATGTTGACAGATTGCCTTGAAAATGTTGAGCACTTTCTCACTTCTAGGGAAAAAAATCTGAAAAAATAAAAAACCTGACCCTTACCTCTCTGATTTGGAAACTTGGATTAAAGCTTTATAGCAGATATTTAAATTGGGTTTTGAGGGGAAAATCAAGCATTATAGAGTCATACTCTCTCTCCATGCGAGACAACATGCTCTGTTCGAGTGACTTTCACCAATTGGATATTAAAAGAGTGTAGGGCACAGCAGTGGTATGTAGATACAGCTGTACAATACTTAGAATGGGCCTTACACTGTTAGGCAAACCAGGTTGCTGAGAGAAATATAGTGCTCTTGCTTGTGGTGTTGGGTAAGTGCAACTAATGTGCTATTTTGCTATGAGGTCATGTCCTGAATAGCGCTGAGTGATAGGCCTAACCATTACACTACCCTACAAGTCAGTAGTGTAAAGTTGTCAGAGCTATGTGTCGCAGCTAAAAATGAATACCACACCAGAGAACTTGCAATACATACAGTACATAAACTAAAATGTGGTTTGCCATATTATGGCAGGCCAACTAATGCCAGTTGCAAACAGGTCATTTACACCTATTAGATTCCGCTACTATGGAGTTAAAATCTGAGCTAAAGGGACTGAAATCTCATTGTGGGAGATTATGTCCACCCTCAAAAAAAATATACCAGTGTAACCCTTTCGATTAGATTGGTTTCCACATGCCATGAGGTCATTTTGGCAGGAGATTTGGGGGTTCCCATTAGTTAAACATTGTCCATCATCTGGGCCATTACTGTACCTATGCCAGTTGGCCAAGAAAAACAATGTCAGGAATTGGTCACAATGGGTTTTGAGGGTACGTACCGGTCTGACCGATAACCTTATCTTATTCCTAAAGTGTAAACAACTAGGACATGGGTTAATCATTCAAATAAAGTCAGGGTGTTTTATTTTTGATGTGGAAAGTTTTCGTGGCAAATTCCATGCTATGTTCATGGATGTACCCACACGATATCCATTCTAAACACATTACTTTGTCACCACCAGTCCATTGGGAGCAAGGCATTCAACATCGACACCCTGTTAATCACAACAAGCAAGAACCTAACACAATATGATATCTGATCATTTGCTGCCATGACAAGTATAATATTACTCATCACAACAACCTATGCTTTCAGCACATAGTGTAGTCAAAGTAAGAAAGGCTGGGTGTCTAAGTGAAGGGCCTGTCTGTACTCACCTGCAGGTGGGCTCGCGTGGACAGTGTACTGGCCCTTCTGGGTGTGGAAGCTCTTGACACTTGTGGTCTGGGTGTCATGTAGGTCTGACTGTGAGGCTGATTGGAGCTTCTTCCTCTCTGTCTCGATGTGTTTCATCAGGATGGTGGTCATCTTGTCGCCTCGACCGCCACGGGCCAATGCCTTCTTTAGTAGCAGTAACTGGGCCTCCTGCAGACTGAACGGAGACACAACACACAGTCAACAGACACTCAACAGACTGGGTCTCCTTCAGTTTGGACAGGGGCGACTACAGACAGTCAACAGACTGGGCCTCCTTCAGACTGGGCAGGTGAGACAACAGACAGAATGTCAACAAGTACGGTAACTAAGAGTGTGTATAGTATAACTCATTGCCATGCGTCTGTTACTACTGACAGCAATTTAGAACACTAGATTGACAGCTAGATAAACTCCCTGGCCTAAAGATTTACTCACTGTATTGTTTACACGGGGGTACAGATACACTATTGTAGTGTGTTATGCAAGCAACTATAGCTAGTTAATTCAATTAGAGACTTATTTGATCAGCACCAACTCTCCTACAGCATCTGCCAAGAAATGAAAGAAAACCCATGACATGTTCATCCATGTTTTTTTATACACAGTTATCAGTTTATCAGCTTGTTGGGGCAGACACACTGACTAGGCCGGGGACTTATCGGCCAGACTCCATGTCTTTCTCAAGCCCTAAGGTCTTCTTGGCCCAGGGTTGTTTGGCAATTCACGGTTTCCATGGCAAATGGATAAAACATGGGAAAAAAGGGGCAGGAGCTTAGCCAATGTTGTAAGCAGGGTCTGGATTACTTTTTTGATATTGCCCAAGTAAACCTTCTAGCATGTATTTACAGTGCATTCGAGTGTACCTGCGGCGCTCTCAATAGAGTACACACACCCACCTTATTTCCACTCAATCATACAGTAATACCATTTTAGTACGCCTTGTAAAGCCAGCAACCTAGATGTTTGTATTTGTATTTCTCTGCAGTTGTTTTTCTAACACACCCCAAAAGTCTGCTCAGACTTCATATTTTTCACACTGGATGAGTGGGCCTCCAGTGAGCCATGAGAGCAATGTGTCTGACGTACTGTAGACTATAACACAAACATAAAACATTCACCTTAAACATTCACCTTAAATAGTGTTTTACTGCACTAAAGCAGGGGATGGATGTTTGAAAGATAGTTTTAGGTAATGGAAAGCCTGTGTAAAAGAAGAGCAATATCAAATTAGTCATTATTAAAAATGATATATTTGGCTCACTCTCTACTAGTGTTGGGCTGTATCTAGATGTTTATATCGTCATACCGTCCTTCTCACATCCCGGGATTTACGGTATTTGCGGTTTAGTACACAAGGGGGCACTAAAAGCACAAAATGTGTCTATTACCAGAATGCTAACAAAATTAGCACACGTAATAGCGATAGAGGCTGCTAGCTAAATATGCTAACGAGCGCATACGAAAATAAACTAATTGCAAAGACAGGAAATCCAGCTCATAAAGTTATACATACATTGGTAGTAGCTACCAAATGTCATGTTTTGTTGAGTTTGGACATTTTGAAGCAAATGTGAAAGAGAGACATTGTGCAAAGGAACAAAGTTTTGACGCATGCTTGTTTGAAGGAACAACACTTGCTCTGGAGCAGCATGTGTACAAGCTGTGTCTGTGTGGAGTCTGGAGTCGCTACCGGCCTGCTCTGCTCAGAGAATAGGGGGAGGAGCAGACTGAGGGGCCAAGAAGGAGAGAAAAAACCCTCAAGGAAATCAATATAGCAGTGGCAGTTATACCGATAACTCCGACAAAGGGCTTTGACTTCTCAAACACGGCAGAAAGCTAACACTATTTCATCGCCTGTCTCCATACTAATTTAGCCACTTACTTAGCTAACTAGCAAGTTAAACCAAATACACAGCTATCTCAACTGATCTGGGGAACTTCACTAAACCTCAATTGTAAAATAATGTGACAGGTGAAATGAAGAATGCGATCTGCTTCATCTCCTAACATATTGCACAAGTTGACTGCAGGTATTTACTTAAAAAGTAGCTACAAATATTAAAATGTATTGAAAAACATCTAAGGAATAGTTTACACATACGTGTTATTCAACCACATCATCCAAACTGCACGTGGGTGATTGTAAGATGAACGAGGTCCACACTCCAGGGTGGCGGTAATGTACCTTGACGTTGGTTACCAAACACCATATCAAATTCACACAAGAAGAATAAATGAGGAAAGATGAATCAAAGAAAACTACCTAAAAACAAACCATGTTTCCCCTTCTATCTGTAGATTAGTTGTCGGAGTTGAGGACAAATGATTTTTTGTGACTAAAAATGGGTTCGAATTCTACAAAGGACCATATGCATTTCAGGTAAAATAACAACCCAATATTAATCTCCCAGGACAAATTAGCTAGCAACAGCAAGCTAGCTAAATGTCCATGAATGTTTCATGTGTGTTTTGACCTGTGCTCAAATTAATATAGTTGGTTCAGAGTTGGTTTTGGTATTTAAAACTGCGTGTCATGAACGCATCTGGTAGACATAAACAAAATCAACATGCGCACTATGGCTCAAGCACGGAGCTGGTTTGGTTCGCCATGTATGAATCTCTCAGTAGTTGAGAGACACTTGAACCTCGAAGTTTGATATGTTTTGGTGATAGCATCATTTTGATATTCCCCAGCTGAACATGTAGTCCTGACCTGCACTTGACTGACAATAACTTGTGGGGGGGGCAGACCTTGAAACTAACATCCAACATCAAACAGATTCAGGGGAGGTACATAGTGGGAGTAGGGATAAGGCCAGTGTTCTTCATTACAGTGAGGAGTGTGGTGAATGCAAAATCAAACAAATGGGAGGCCAGTTCATTCAAGCTTGAGAAATCAGCATTGGGATGACAGACCTCAGTCTGTTACAGGCTCCACCATACCAAGACAGTACTGTACATAAACCTCCCATAGTCCTTAATAAGGACTGCCAAAATCCCCATGTTCTAATGCGATCACTGTTTACTTAACAACAGCAAGCTAGCTAAATGTCCATGAATGTTTCATGTGTGTTTTGACCTGTGCTCAAATTAATATAGTTGGTTCAGAGTTGGTTTTGGTATTTCAAACTGCGTGTCACCACTGTGGAAAACCTCTAGGAATGAGCTTTACATCTAGATAGGATGTGGTTCAATTATGTTGAAAGATCTTTTTGTAAAGTCTAATCTCTCAACACATAGATCAACAATGGGGTGAAATGCATGTTGACATTTAGTGTGTCACTAATCCATGAGGTGGAAGTCAGCCTACTGTGCCGGCTGCAATGTGCTGGCATTTCAATAGTCTATTGTGTGTATGCTGTTTATCTATGCTGTTTATCTAGGATCGACCCTCTTCCTTCCCCGGCTGAAGTCAGTGCACTGCAACCAGGTCAACACTGCAAGATGGCACTCCTAGATTACCGCACTGCTTTCATACATACAGCTCCGTTCTGCCTAGTTGAACAGTCCGTGCGATGCCGTTCCCAGATTACAGCACTGTTTTTTCAGACAGACAGCAGTTCTGCCTCGTTTCAGATGCCTATGTCATTCTGTGGAATTCTGAGTGCACTGTGCCTGCAGACAGAGTGATCTTACAGAGTCTACCTGTGGCTGAGCCACTAGTACAGAACTGCATGGGTGTGTTAGGAGTATTTACCTACATTACATACTACATTTACTTTCTTATGGATACCCGTTGAGTACCATGGATCTAGTGAATCTGTAACCCAAGATATTTGCTTAGTTACAGTTTAGCATTAGCATCGTTGAACGCAAAACAATGAGAATATTTGGAATAGGACCCCTTTTAGCGTGTTCCAAAAAGGTTGCCTAAATCAACTCCGAGTAACTTGAAACCAAGCAGGAGCAACTTGCTACCAAAAGAGGTTTAAAAGCTTTGGACAGGGAATTAGTTTTACCTAAAAAAATTATGAAACTATTTGGACACGTCGCTAAAATTCTATCTAATATCCTGATCCCTGGGTGTTGTTGCTGGGCAGAATGATTAAAAGCCAAGAGAATAGAGATAAGGAAAAGTCAAACTATGAAGAGGCACTGGGGTCATACATTAAGAACAAATAGAGCTTACGTCTAACTGTCTCAGAACCAGACTAAACCCAGACGTGTGTGTGTGTGTGTGTGTGTGTGTGTGTGTGTGTGTGTGTGTGTGTGTGTGTGTGTGTGTGTGTGTGTGTGTGTGTGTGTGTGTGTGTGTGTGTGTGTGTGTGTGTGTGTGTGTGTGTGTGTGTGTGTGTGTGTGTGTGATGACAGGGAGCCGGCCTGGTGGTCTGAGGCATTCCACTTAGACTGGACAGAAAACAGCAGAGATGGATGGTCAATGGTTGAACCTATTCCATCAATCTGACCTACAGCACCACAGTCTAGCAGATTGCCTGTAATCCTATAGAATGGCCTTAGTAATGCATACATACTAGATGTCGACCGCTTAATTGGAATGACTGATTAATTAGGGCTGATTTCATGTTTTCATAACAATCCGAAATCTGTATTTTTGGGAGCCAAATTCGTCGATTTGATTTTTTATACCTTTATTTTATTTTTTGGGAGCCGATGTGCCGATTTATTTTATTTGATATATTATATTATATAATTCTTTATTTAACTAGGCAAGTCAGTTAAGAACACATTCTTATTTTCAATGGCGGCCTAAGAACGGTGGGTTAACTGCCTTGTTCAGGAGCAGGACGACAGATTTTCACCTTGTCGGCTCGGGGGATCCAATCTTGCAACCTTACAGTTAACTAGTCTCATTGCACTCCACGAGGAGCCTACCTGTTACGCGAATGCAGTAAGCCAAGGTAAGTTGTTAGCTAGCATTAAACTTATCTTATAAAAAACAATCAATCATAATCACTAGTTATAACTACACATGGTTGATGATATTACTAGTTTGTCTAGCGTTGCATATAATCGATGCAATGCTGGGGGATTATTTAACAAAAGCGCATTTGCGAAAAAAGCACAATCGTTGGACGACTGTACCTAACCATAAACACCAATGCCAATAATATCTTAAAATCAATACACAGAAGTATATATTTTTAAACCTGCATATTTAGCTAAAAGAAATCCAGGTTAGCAGGCAATATTAACCAGGTGAAATTGTGTCATTTCTCTTGCGTTCATTGCACGCAGAGTCAGGGTATATGCAACAGTTTGGGCAGCCTGGTTAATTGCGAACTAATTTGCCAGAATTTTACGTAATTATGACATAAGGTTGTGCAATGTAACAAGAATATTTAGACTTAGGGATGCCACCCGTTAGATAAAATACTGAACGGTTACGTATTCCACTGAAATTATAAACGTTTTGTTTTCGAAATTATAGTTTCTGGATTCGACCATATTAATGACCAAAGGCTCATATTTCTGTGTGTTATTATGTTATAATTAAGTCTATTATTTGATAGAGCAGTCTGACTGAGCGATGGTAGGCAGCAGCAGGCTCGTAGGCATTTATTCAAACAGCACTTTCGTGCGTTTTGCCAGCAGCTCTTCGCAAGCACAGCGCTGTTTATGACTTCAAGCCTATCAGCCTAATGGCTGGTGTAACCGATGTGAAATGGCTAGCTAGTTAGCTGGGTGTGCGCTAACAGCGTTTCAAACGTCACTCGCTCTGAGACTTGGAGTAGTTATTCCCCTTGCTCTGCAAGGGTCGTGGCTTTTTAGGAGCATTGGGTAACGCTGCTTCGAGTGTGGCTGTTGTCGATGTGTTCCTGGTTCGAGCCCAGGTAGGAGCGAGGAGAGGGACGGAAGCTATACTGTTACACTGGCAATACAATAGTGCCTATAAGAACATCCAATAGTCAAAGGTATATGTAATACAAATGGTATAGAGAGAAATAGTCCTATAAATACTACATTAACTACAACCTAAAACCTCTTACCTTGGAAATTTGAAGTCTCATGTTAAAAGGAACCACCAACTTTCATATGTTCTCATGTTCTGAGCAAGGAACTCAAACGTTAGCTTTTTTACATGGCACATATTGCACTTTTACTTCTCCAACACTTTGTTTTTGCATTATTTAAACCAAATTGAACATGTTTCATTATTTATTTGAGGCTAAATTGATTTTTATTGATGTATTATATTAAGTTAAAATAAGTGTTCATTCAGTATTTTTGTAATTGTCATTATAACAAATAAAATAATTAATTAATTAATCGGCCGATTAATCGGCATCGGCTTTTTTGGGGGCCTCCAATAATCGGTATCGGCGTTGAAAAATCATAATCGGTCGACCTCTAATACATGTATTTTACTAGGCAAGTCAGTTAAGAACAAAGTCTTATTTTCAATGACGGCCTAGGAACAGTGGGTTAACTGCCTGTTCAGGGGGAGAACAACAGATTTGTACCTTGTCAGCTCAGGGATTTGAACTTGCAGCCTTTTGGTTACTAGTCCAACACTCTAACCACTAGACTACCCTAGTGGTTCACAGTAAACACAAACATGCTCCCATTCCATGGTTTGACTCAAAGCAGTGGATTAACGCCCCACATAGGTCGTGCCCCAAACGTCACCCTATACCCTATGTAGTGCACTACTGTTTACCAGGGGGTGTCAAAAGTAGTGCAATACATGTGGAATATGGTGCCATTTGGGACACAACCATAGAGGTGTGATTAGTTTAAATCCAACATACTCAGGAATGAGACGAGAAGCAGAGCCAAAGACGAGAGAAGACGCTCCATCCTTTCCAAGATGCATTAAATCACTCCTGGGTTTAACTTCTCCACGGTGTGTTTTTTAATCTGAAGAAGACATGATTTCATTGTACACAGACACAAACACAAGGCTCACATCAAAGAAAGCTCCCTTAAATCCTTTGAAAGATTGCTTTGTTTGTAGTGATGCATGTGACATAGGGTGGTGATGCTCTACCTTTGGCTGCAACAGCAAGTTGGTTTGCCACGACAATACAAGACACGAAATCAAGTAGTAATCAAGAAGAGATTTGTTATGTTGTAAAAGTCAATAGCCTTGGTATAAAAAAACAATGTTGAGGTCGCCACTGAAACAATACAATTTCACTATACATATCATCAGAAACGATTATGGTAATTCGGTCCAAATTCCCACAGAGTTGGAGGCCTCAGGCCAGTGGATATCTATTTTGCAGACAGTGTTTTTGCTGCTTTTGTGAATGAGTAGCAGTGGATGCTGGGGGTTGTAAAGGGAAACTCTGTTTTCCTCATTAGTCCTAATTGGAGACATACAGTACCAGTTTGGACACACCTACTCATTCAAGTGATTTAGTTTATTTTTACTATTTTCTACATTGTATAATGATAGGGAATAAATTCAAACTATGAAATAACATATGGAAACATTTAGTAAGCAAAAAAGTGTGAAACAAATCTAAATGTTTTTTATATTTGAGATTCTTCAAAGTAGCCACCCTTTGACTTGATGCCAACTTTTGCACGCGCTTGGCATTCTCTCAACCAGCTTCATGAGGTAGTCACCTGGAATGCATTTCAATTAACAGGTGTGCCTTGTTAAAAGTTAATTTGTGGAATGTCTTTCCTTCTTAATGCATTTGAGGCAATCAGTGTTGTGTTGTGAAAAGGTAAGGGTGGTAAAAGATCAAGTCCATATTAGGGCAAGAACAGCTCAAATAAGCTAAGAGAAAAGACAGTCCATCATTGCTTTAAGACATGAAGGTCAGTCAATGCAGGAACATTTCAAGAACTTGAAAGTTTCTTCAAATGCAGTCGCAAAAGCCATCAAGCGCTATGATGAAACTGGCTTTCATGAGGGCCACCACAGGAAAGGAAGACCCAGAGTTACCTCTGCTGCAGAGGATAAGTTCAATTAGAGATAACTGCACCTCAGACCGCAGCCCAAATAAATGCTTCAGAGTTCAAGTAACAGACACATCTCAACATCAACTGTTCAGAGGAGGTTGTGTGAATCAGGCATTCATGGTTGAATTTCTGCAAAGAAACCATTAGTAAATGACACCAATAATAAGAGAAGACTTGCTTGGGCCAAGAAACACGATCAATGGACATTAGACTGGTGGAAATCTGTCCTTAGTCTGAGTCCAAATTTGAGATTTTTGGTTCCAATCGCAGTGTCTTTGTGAGATGCAGAGTAGGTGAACGGATGATCTCTGCATGTGTGGTTCCCAATGTGAAGCATGGAGGAGGTGGTATGATGGTGCTTTTCTGGTGACACAGTCAGTGATTTATTTAGAATTCAAGGCACACTAAACCAGCATGGCTACCACAGCATTCTGAAGCGATATGCCACACAGACAGAAGCGATCTGGTTTGCACTTAGTGGGACAATCAATTATTTTCAACAGGAAAATGACCCAAAACACACCTCCAGGTTGTATAAGGGCTATTTGACCAAGGAGAGTGATGGAGTGCTGCATCAGATGACCTGGCCTCCACAATCCCCTGACCTCAACCAAATTGAGATGGTTTGGGATGAGTTGGACCGCAGAGTGAAGGAAAAGCAGCCAACAAATGCTCTGCATTTGTGGGAAACTCCTTCAAGACTGTTGGAAAACAGCTGGTTGAGAGAATGCCAAGCGTGTGCAAAGCTGTCATCAAGGCAAAGGGTGGCTCCTTTTGAAGAATCTCAAACATAACATATATTTTGATTTGTTTAACACTACATGATTCCATATGTGTTAGTTCATAGTTTTGATGTCTTCACTATTATTATACAATGTAGAAAATAGTAAAAATAAAGAAAAAACCCTGGAATGAGTAGGTGTGTCCAAACGTTTGACTGGTACTGGAGCCTATAAACAGCTAGACAATGATCCTCAAATATATAAAAACCTGACTTCAAGTGACTGGCCTCAGTACAGTAATTGAATCACTACACAAGGCAATATGGTGTGAAATAACTCAAATTGCAGTATTGTATACATTAAATAACATGGGAATTTATATATTTTTAACCAACTTCAACAATGCTACAAGACGACTGACGAGGCACATGAACCCAAAGTGGGTCGTGACACGTCAGTGTAAATTACTTTTGAGAGTTAGAATATTAGAATACACAAGGAGTCATTTCGGACATTTGGTTGTGCCAGTCACAGACAGTCACTCTAATTAGCGTTGTAAGCTAACAATGTTTATTTAGAATGTTAAGTTAGTCCTAGCCATAGATTTTGTTAGTCACTTTCACTCATATCATATTAACATGGCATAAATGTGTACAATTTGAATTGCAGGAAATTAGCATTAAATATGCAAAGATTTCTTTCTGCCCCATGGAAAAATCTGTAGAATTTCATGGAACTTGCTTTAAAACTGCAATATTGTCTCTACTTCCCATCGCAAAATGCTGGCAAGAGGGGCCGCTAAAAAAAAAGTGGCATGTTTTCATGAGCATGGGTCCCAGGAAAACAGATTTTTTTTCAATTGGGTCCCAGGCTGAAAAAGTTGAAGAACCCCTGAACTATTATATGAATAACGAACATTAAAGTTTCCAACAGCAGTCACCCACCAATGACTTTCTAATTTTGGCAAAAGACTTATGGAGACTAAAAGCTTTATTTTTCATTTCACAGGCAATCCTACTGCATGCCTTCAAGGGCTGTTTGGTGTCTTTCCATCACTCGTTTTGACCTTTGTCTGCATAATTAACGGTTTTGAAAATAAAATACTAGGACCAGTTGTAGAAACCAAATCTCTTTACTATGAACAAGAATGCACGCACACACACGCGCACACACACACACACACACACACACACACACACACACACACACACACACACACACACACACACACACACACACACACACACACACACACACACACACACACACACACACACACACACACACACACACACACACCTGCTCCATTTGCAGTACAGTTTTAGTTCCACTATGATTTACAGTAGATTTTATTTGGAGAACAGTTCCACCTGCTGACTATCATGGGTAACTACACCTGTTAATTGTAATGGAAGGCTGCTTTCCCATTCTGCAAACTTAAGGGTTACCTTTCTATCAGTTGAGGCTACAAAATATTGTCACCACTGGATTAAGTGTGGGCTTTTTATTTGTTAACTAAAGTTTCAATTAGCTGCCAAAATAAATATTTATGATGAATAAAATGTGATCTGGTCGACAGCACAAAGCGATAAGTCGTCATATTTTTCTCAACTTATATTTCATATTATAAACTGGGTGGTTCCAGCCCTGAATGCTGATTGGCTGACAGCTGTGGTATATGAGACCGTATACAATGGCTATGACATTTATTTTTACTGCTCTAATTACTTTAGTAACCAGTTTATAATAGCAATATGGCACCTCAGGGGTTTGTGGTATATAGCCAATATACCGCGGCTTAGGCTGTATCCAGGCACTCCGATGTGTCGAGAGTAAGAACAGCCCTTATCCGTGGTAGATTGGCCATATACCACACCCCCTCGTGCCTTATTGCTTAACTGTACTCTATATAAACCCCTGGGCTGGCACTGAGCCAACCCTCTCAATCATTTGGAAAGGTGCCACTCTTTAACTGATCGCTGCGTGCACCTGCCCACCCGTCCAACGTCACTACTCTGGACGTTTCTGTGAATACGTGGACAACTACAAATACATAGGTGTCTGGTTAGACTGTAAACTCTCCTTCCAGACTCACATTAAACATCTCCAATCCAAAGTTAAATGAATTGGCTTTGTATTTCGCAAAAGAAGCATCCTTCACTCATGCTGCCAAACATACCCTCGTAAAACTGACCATCCTACCGATCCTCGACTTCGGCGATGTCATTTACAAAATAGCCTCCAAAATACCCTACTCAATAAATTGGATGCAGTCTATCACAGTGCCATCCGTTTTGTCACCAAAGCCCCATATACTACCCACCATTGCGACCTGTACGCTCTCGTTGGCTGGCCCCCGCTTCATACTCGTCACCAAACCCACTGGCTCCAGGTCATCTACAAGACCCTGCTAGGTAAAGTCCCCCCTTATTTCAGCTCGCTGGTCACCATAGCAGCACCCACCTGTAGCATGCGCTCCAGCAGTTATACAGTATCTCTCTGGTCACCCCCAAAACCAATTCTTCCTTTGGCCGCCTCTCCTTCCAGTTCTCTGCTGCCAATGACTGGAACGAACTACAAAAATCTCTGAAACTGGAAAAACTTATCTCCCTCACTAGCTTTAAGCACCAGCTGTCAGAGCAGCTCACGGATTACTGCACCTGGACATAGCCCATCTATAATTTTGCCCAAACAACTACCTCTCCCCCTACTGTATTTATTTATTTATTTTGCTCCTTTGCACCCCATTACTTCTATCTCTACCTTGCACATTATTCCACTGCAAATCTACCATTCCAGTGTGTTACTTGCTATATTGTATTTACTTCGCCACCATATACTTTTTTTGCCTTTACCTCCCTTATCTCACCTCATTTGCTCACATTGTATATAGACTTATTTTTCTACTGTATAATTGACTGTATGTTTGTTTTACTCCATGTGTAACTCTGTGTTGTTGTATGTGTTGAACTGCTTTGCTTTATCTTGGCCAGGTCGCAATTGTAAATGAGAACTTGTTCTCAACTTGCCTACCTGGTTAAATAAAGTTTAAATTTAAAAAAAAAAGAAATTGGAAAGGTGCCCTGATTCTAACACCTGCGCTGCATCAGGTGGACCACACTTAGCGCCACAGACACACTGCACCTGTGGCCCACATGCTGGGCTAACCCAGGCCTTTGACTGGAGACTGGCACTTCAAAGCCAGCAAACTGAGAGGAGCAGGAAATGGAGGAGTAGAGAAGGGACTAAATGGCACAAGCTGGTGATGCAGTAAATCAAGGCAGTGCACAGTAAAGAGAAGTCAGAAACTCACGTAAGAGGTTGCCAGCGCACAGCGTAATATTTATTGGTCTCTGGGTTGGTGGTGCTGGCTGGTGTCCCCGCTGTCTTCCATGCAGCTGTGGTCTCTGTGGAAACTGGGGTGGTGGTGGTGGGGATGACGGTGGTTGGTGGGAGGGTGATGGTTGGTGAGAGGCTAGTGGTAGGTGGGAGGGTGATGCTTAGTCCTGAGGTGGTGGTGCTGACCATGGGGCTGGTGGGGCACAGTAAGGCCCAGGGAATGCCTACGAGGCCATAGGTCACGCTTGCAAACTCACAGCGGGCCCCGTAGAAGCCCGTTCTGCATTCACAGATGTTGGGCTGCCTGCACACGGCTCCGTTGTGGCAGCGTGGAAGGCACCTTGCTTCAAGTGAGGGGAGAGAGAGGAGGAGAATGTTCATTAAACCAGAATAGTGGACTGTGTTTGAGAGAGCAGAAACTCAAGCGTAAGAGGATAACTGGTTTGACCAGCACAACCTCAGCACAATCTCAATAAAAACTCAGTAGGACAAACAGCTTAATGTGCATTGTAACTTAACAAGGAAAACAGCCAATGGTGAATGTCAAGATTTCACTCCCCTGAAATAAACTAAGAAATGAAAAGGGGAGAGGAGGGAGAGAGCCATGGTCCTGGATACAGGGAGGGGGCATTCATGCATACACAATGCAAAGTTTATGGGCTCCGTGCTCCTCCAGGCCCCCAACCCTGGCCCCTAGCTCTTGATTTCTCCCATCATCCCTGGCTGGGCGTCATTGTGCCAGGGCCGAACCCCCTGGAGGGCTCCAATAATGGCCCATTGGCCACAGACAACAACAGCGTATCCCAAACCCAGCAGCTTACCACAAATCTCCTGGCCGCCTCCATGAATAGCGATGGGCACCGCTTACTGACATTGTTTCGGGAGTTGTGCACGGAAACACTTTTTCTCCATGGATTTCTTCACATGAAGGCTAGCACAATGTGCTCAAACAGAAGTGAGACTCAAAGTGCACAGTGGACTGAATCTAACGAAGGGCTCTATTCAAATCAGATCGGCATCCGCATAGTGGTGGTTTTGACGGTGGAACTGCGTAAGGGCTGTCAAATGCACAAGCGGCTGCTGGTGTTATACCTAATGCTGACATTGCTATTGGCTGCACTGAGTCGCATTAAAAGAAATCCCATGCAGTCTTGTTTACAAGATGGAACACTGGAATGTGAGATGTATCTGCACCTCCATTAGGATGATAGAAACTCTAATTATTTAGTTTCATGATTTTCAATTTGAGACTCATATTTCTATATAGACTAGGCCTACACTTTCTCGTTCTGAACAGGTAACGCTAGTGAGACAGGGGTTGTTTCAGAACAATGGTCAGAAGAGCAGCTGCTCACCGATTTGACAGCTCCAACGCAGTTCCACCTCCGACAATGACAAAACATCAGCTATGTGGGTGTAGGCTATCGCCGGTGAACGCTTGATCTGATTGAAATGCAAGCAGATTAAGGCCTAGATTCAGAGTTTTCTTCTCAGTGTGGCTATTATCTTGCATCACTAAACCTCAGAAGGGGAAAGGAAGTATGGGTGTTTATTTTTGTGTGTGCTTGCGCCTGTGTGTGTGCGTGCATGAATGAACGTGTGTGACTGTGTGAGATCCACAGTGAGTCTGGGCTTCCTGACAGAGTGCAGAGCTGTGTTTTGCAGAAATGCTGAGCCAGGTTGTTTTGACATGACACTGGCCCTTTAAATCCTCTGGGTCAAGTGGTTGGATCAAGTAAAGGTGTTCAAATCCCTGTAAAGAAGGCTTATGAAGGTGTAAATTATAATGATAACACCACAGAGATGTTGGCGACGAACATGAATAGGAGCTCTTCCTTTCTTCAAAGGTCCTGACCTCTTCTCAGTGTACAGCATAGTGTGTAGACAAAGCAGGGCCTGTATTCATAAACCGTCTCAGAGTTACATTACTGATCTAGAATCAGTTCTGCCTTTTAGATCCTGATTATATGGATAGGGGGGTATCTACATCATAGATCAGCTAAAGGCTTGCTGGTCCAGGGTCAAATCCAGGTTTGGCCACCATCACAGACCACTATGGCTGTGTTTACACAGGCAGCCCAATTCTGGGGGGTTTTCTCCCACTAATTGGTCTTTTGACCAATCACATCAGATCTTTTTCAGAGCTGATGTGATTGGTCAAAAGACCAATTAGTGAAAAAAAATATCAGAATTGGTCTGCCTGTGTCAATGCAGCCTAAGACAGGCTCTCTAAGACCAGAGGTGCTCAACACACATGACATATTCACTTTTATAACCTATCGAAACACATCGATACCGGACACTTTTTGCTACACCCTGTAAGCCTACAGGTGTCCTATTTTACATTTGATCAATCTGTTGTTGCAGAGAATTTTCCAGTGGGAAATTTAAATTGTAGTGTATTTGAGGTCAAATGTAAGATATTATATCTGTAAACTGTGTAGGTCTTGACCGGCATTCATATTTGCCATCCACACCTCCACCATAATCAGAAAATGATGATACAAAGACATCTGGAGCGGGTATGATTTCAGACTGAGTGAAATGGGAGGAAACACAGATTGGACTGGGTACTGCTCATGTTGGATGGGACATTACAACTTCCAGCTGGGTGGAGAGAACATTCCATTGTCAAAGAGAGCCTGATTGATGGTCTCTCGCTCCTTATTAAACCAACTATTAACAGCTTGCCGTCTATATACAGTACTGGGAATTGACCATTCACAAGTACCATGATAGGGACTGTCATCATGGGCGCCATAAAGCCCAAAAATCTGAGGGGGCACAAAGTAAATGAGGGTGGCTGGGGGGTGGTATGGAGGGGGGCTAGGCCTGAAATGTCTTTTTTTTAAAGAATCCAAAAAATATGCTTCTCTTCATCTCTGATCAAATCTGGATAAAATAATGAATGGTAGTCAGTATATTTAGTTATTGCTTGCGTTTCTAAAGTCTACCAACCTTGCCAGCAGGCATGCAAGCTAAGATGGTGATAGACAAGCTAGCTACTCTAACTTGATTGACAGCCTGGTACACAGCTGCCTGATTGACAGCTTGGTAGCTAGTTATGAGGTTGGGAGATAGGCTCCAAATCTCGGCTAGCGAAAGCCAACTTCATAAACTTGCTAGGTGGCTAGTAGTATTATACAGGGACACGTGCCCCCGTGCCCCCTATGGGCATGACACCTCTGGCTGTCATGGTGGTATAAGGACAGCCATCCCTACTGTATAAGGTGGCTTCTTGCAAGAAAGAAAACTGAATCATGCATCAAATTTAATTTGTCACATGCGCCGAATACATCAGGCGCAGACCTTACTGTGAAATGCTTACTTAGAAGCGTTTAACCAACAATGCAGTTCAAGGAATAGAGTTAAGAAAATATTTACTAAATAAACTAAAGGACTTGGCTATTCATGATATTCCATGATATGGTATGACAAGATCTTTATATCACATTTCCACAACAATGTGGAACAACATTACACATAATGGAAGGGCTGACTGTCCTGCTATGGAGAAAGGTCAGTAAAAGATGAAAAACTTACGTTTGGTGCATTTCTGAGTCTTGGGTGAAACGGTCCATCCGTGGCAGCACCTGTTTCCACATACATTAGGCCTGTAGAGAGCATGGGAGACAGACAGCATGTTAAAGATAGCTGAGTCTACAGGAATCTGAGCAGGATGAGATCATTGCAGCAGTCAGGGGTGGACTGGGACCAAAAATTGCCCTGGCATTTCTAACATTTGACCATTTTTCCCTTGAGGCTCCCACACGGGCTCTTTTTTCCCCTCAAGGGCACCACAACAGCCCATGTTGTTCCTTAAGGCTACCATTATTAGCCAGATAACAATAGTTTTGCACAAAAAAATCCAAGTTAGACAGGCCTACTAGGCTAAAAATGGACCAGCCCATCTGGCATTTGCCGAAATGCCAATGGCAAGTCCGCCCTTGGCAAAAGTTATCACAGTACATAGTTTAGGCTGTCATAAATTAAGATTATCTTAAAGACAGGAACCCCACATACTCAAAAATCACAGACACTACCTCTTTATAACAGTTCAAGGTCATGAATACAAAATAAATCACTTAATTTGATCACAAAAGGATCTAAACACGGTCCTATTTGCACAACTCCCTGGATATTCATAAAAAACTACTTGGGCCCCCAGAAATGTACTGTTGCTTCAGTGTGAAACAATGAATACCTCCTTGTCTTTACACTTGCCTTTGGACGTAATAGATTCAGGGTGTTTAAAACAGGAGCTATGAATATGAATGAGGGGCCATGGTGTGGTTGCCCTGGGTGAGAAGGGTATCTGTCCGTCCCGTGCACAATGGATGACAGATATTGTGTTCCCACACTGGTCTGACCATATGTCTGTCTCTGGACCAGCCGCTTGGCCACTCTCTTTCACAGATTGGGTAAACAAAACCGGATTAAGGGTCCTCCACAGCGTCTCGTTTCTGGGGCACCCGCCTGTTTATCCAGGGGGCTTCTGGGAGAAGAGGCAATTAGCACGCCAACACAAGCAAGGGTGACGACTCCCACTTCAAAGTGACAGCTCAGCGCGACCCACGCCACCGAGCTCCCCTTATACCGCCTTTGTGGGATTTGCTAATTAGTTACAGTTTTCTGGCTTTATTGTGTGTTTGCAAATAGTGGGCCAGGAGCCTCTTCCAACAGGGACTGACTGGGGGTCTGCAAAGGAGCAGAGGTAGGGCCCCTATTCAAACCCAGCAGTGAACTGACCCAGAGGAAGGTGAGCCTGTCTGGGAGACTGGGAATAACCTTTAACCCCAGGCAAAGTTGGAGGCTAATTCAGCAGATGTCACTGCCAAAACAGACTTTACCAGACCATTGTTGCGCCGGAATTACTCAAACATCACCGCTAAATTGCTGATCTTTCAGTTTGGACACCATCATGAAGGATTTTTTAATTGACCAGCAATATCCGATCTCAACAAACTATTTGCAAACTTCCTAACCAAACCCAAACACCTAAACAGGACTGTGGTAGGCATAGCATCTCTGACTCACCCTTCAGTGCAGGTGTTGAACTGAACACCACCCGGGTTCTTCCAACTATGAAGACGGGTGTTAGTCAGAAACCACTGAGACGAGGGGGGGGTGCTTTCATTCCAAATAGGGAGTCGTCAGCGGTGGTGATTACGGAAAATGACTGCCTGTTTTGTCTCTAGTCGGGTCTTGATGCAGTGCTGACACTGCTCTAATAAAGTAGAATCATCCCCAGGCCCTGTGCTTACAGAACTAAGTGGGACCTGTCGTCTGGGCGGAGGAGCCACCCCCATTAAGAGCCTGCATACTCACACTGCTCCCGTCCACTGCCACAGGCCATCCATCTTTCGATCTGGACCGTTTTCGTACGGTGACTGAGCACTGATTCTGAAGTGCCTGACTCGTAGACTTGGGCTTTCTATCCTGTCACCGTCGAGGAGTTATTCTAAAAGGCTCAGACTGAATGATGACTCCTTAGTTCTCGTGTCTCTCTGCTCTGGAGCGGGACTCATGTTGTCGAACACGAGAGAGTCCGAGAGCTTCTGTATTGCGGCATGTGCTGTGTTAGTGCCTATAGGCTGCCGTACAGTATGAGCACCTCATAACACTGCAATGTTTCAGAGGAGCTCTGTGGCTGTGAATAAAAAAGACTCACACAAAGAGAGCCTTAGTTACAGTCACACACTATAGGCTCACTGCAGCTCCGCCAAGTCAATCCATGCTCTTGTTCTAGCAGAGTTCAGGAATTTCTTCCCACATCCCTCCACTTCACCCCCTTAGAGCAGATCAATAATATATCTGACCCTCTTTTAAATGACGTGGGCTGCTAAAGATCCTCATCAAAGAGGCTTTGAAGCAATGCCAGTTTCTGGGGAGGGTCTGTCGCTCTGTTCAATCCCCTAAGCCTGGGTTGAACTGCTGAACCGCCACTCTGTGGCCGGCTAGCGTGACTAACCTGAACGCAAACTCCCCTCGTCCACCCTCCAGTGACTGTGAAAGTTCTCCCATTTACCCCCTCGGGCCCAGCCTGCACCCTCACCCCAGAGCGGAACAACGACAGTGTTTATTTTGGACATTCATTCAGGCTCCTTCTGTGCATTGGGGCTAAATAGAGCAGAGTGGGACTGTCGTGGCCCACAAAGAGAAATGGCCTGTTGGTGATACTAGTACACACAACTAATTTACCTCAATTAGTGAAATGTTTTTTCACTACATGAAAACATGAGTTGAGGCATTCAAATCATCCAAATTAGGCGGTCTGGAAAAAGGGAAGTAAATGATTCATCCTATTCATTGCTTAGAGAGCTTGCACACGGTTCTACGCTCATGACCAGAAGACCAGAAGATGATAAATGTGTTGAGTCTCTAATTTGGCCAAAGTTCAGAAAGTGGCAAACTCCATTAAATGTTTGTTGTGCATGAAGTGCCATTTCTCAGCAAGGTGTGATTTGACTTTGGGTCCATTTATCACTTGTTGTCATGCACTTGAAACAAATGTGCAGTTAGGTCACCGTATACATTGATAACTCTTGCGTCAAATAGAAGAATTTCACACATTCCAAGAGGGACTAGTGCAAGCATACATACCTGTGTACATTTTTGGGATGTAAAAACATTCACCGTGGATAGCTTTAAATAGGCTACCGATCAGGAAGAGAGTAAAAAGTACTTCAAAGCATTCTGTTCTGTAGTATGGTTTTCCATAGGACAATAAGTGACAAGCTATTAGACATAATAATAAACCCCCAAATGTTTACTGTCTTAATCAAAATGTTCATGAAGCTATCAAATGACACGGAAACATGGACTGATTATGTATACTATAGGCTGCATTATGTAGCTATTGTAAACCACCTGCTTTTGACTTTTGGGGTCCGGAGTTGAAGGTTGTTTTACCATTTTTAAATCACACATGTATCACTAGGCTACTCACCCGTTTAACTGTAGTGTCACATTAGTTGCGTATTTCCAGTGTTTCTTTCCATTAAAATGGAACTGTTTCTGTTTTAATGTGGGTTTTGAAGTCGTTGGCATCCTCCGCTGAGTGTGATAAACGTGATAATTAACGGTCGTATGGTGGTACCTGCTCGCAGTTCTCCGCTGCGTCTCGTGCACTCTTTTATGGGTTGAACGCCTCACTAGTGTCCCATATAATTTCGAAAATGTAAGAAAGAAAATAAATGCCACCCCAAGAACGAATAAGTTAGCATATCTCCTGCTTGACATCTTTAGAGGTCTCTTCTGCGTTACACATCGACCCTATAAAAAAATCCAAGAGCAACGGAATTTCCAGGAAATGTTTAAAACAAAAATAAAATGTTGATACTAAAAAATCGAACACATTTTATGCAATGAGTCAGCCAAAACAAAATCATGTGAAATTAGAGCTCATACGTCTTCGTTTTGCCTGTTTTTGCAAATGCAATTAATAGGCTAGATGCTCTCCTTCTCAAATAGAAAATAAACTGGTTTAAAGTTCGGTTTAAAAACTTTGAGCCAATTGGATAGGAGTTGTAAGATATAAGAACAGCACAGCCAATCAGATATGTGTCGGACCCGTGCATAGAAATGGAAATAGAGGGGTGACCACTTCAGCCTACAGAAGAGTCTGCCTGTATCTAGGCTACCAGCATCCTCGAGGCAGGACGTTTGACAATAATACAATTTGCAACAGCACACTTAAATAATTCCGATAAGATTCAATAAGCAATTTATTTATTTATTTTAGTCATTTAGCAGACTCTCTTACCCAGAGCGATTTACAGGAGCAATTACGATTAAATAAAATAAAATGTAATTGGTCACATACACATATTTTGCAGATGTTATCGCAGGTGCAGCGAAATGCTCGTGTTTCTACCTCCAAGTGCAGCACTACCTAACAATACACACAAATCCAAAAAAACAAAAAGAAAGGAATTAAAAAATATCAGGACAAGCGACGTCAGAGTCCAGGAATATAAATAAATATGTATATGATGGTGTGTATAGACATTATGGACAGTATATTAATAGAAAATGTGTGTACATCAGTAGTTAGGCACGCACAGGATGAGCCTTGACTAGAATACAGTATATGCATGCAAAGTGGGTAAAACAGTATGTAGTCATTAAGTGCTTTGCTCAAGGGCACATCAACAGATGTTTCACCTAGTCAGGTAAGGGATTCAAACCTGCAACCATTTGGTTTCTGACCCAATGCTCTTAACCCCTATGCTACCTGCCACCCCATCATATGTTTTCTTTCTCAGTGGACCTTTATGATTTGCAACACGTAGACTATCATGCCCTGCAGTGATCACAAATATTATATTGCTTAACCCCTGCTTAATAAATGGGGTGATACGTGTCGGTGATAAGCTATTGAAGCGAGCTATCCGCTACCTGTGCGTGTACTTTGCGTGTGGATAAGTAACCAATCTATGCAAAATTAAGGGCAGCAGTTCTTCCTGTCATGATGCTTGGTACACGGGAGTGTAAACAAACACAAACACCACCACCAAAAGGTGGAGCATTCCCAATGATTCCAAGGATGCCTCCATGTCCCTCCTGGACTCAACACCTGTGCAGCTGGGGAGAGCTATAGGCAGTACTGCATATTCACTGGCTCTGTTACCTGAAAGAAATAAGGAGTGGAAAAGGAAGTGTTAATGAGAAGATAAGGAAAGATAAAACATTTTGCAGACCAAATGTTGTTTTTAGGTAAACAATGAAAGTTCATGATTATAACAGTTCAAGTTTTGCTCAGACTGAGACAGACAGGCTATAACCAAAATGTATTGAAAACTCTGAAGCTGTAGCATGTACATGTACACCATTGATTTGGTGCTAAGGAATTTGAAATAGGAGAACAATTTGAAAATGTGCGGAGGTGAAGGTTATTCAAAAAGCCACTAGATGGCAGCAATGGTTCAGATATACAAACTAATTGAGGCAAAGGACACGTTTCTGATTGTATTCTTTCTAATTGTTCGTGCTTGATAAAGAAGCTATTTCACCAGTAGTGACAAGTGAGACAGTAATCTGAAATACTGTAATTGTTTTAGCCTATTGTATGTTTTTGGCAGATTCGATATATTGCATTTTGCACAATGAAGCAAAATACATCATATAACGCAAACCGTATCACTATGACGCAAAACGTATCGTGATGATGATGTATCAAGTGACACTTTGCTTCTTGAAAATCCTATATCTTGAAGACTTGACTGCTGACATGCAAAACATTTTGTGACTGTATCAACAGTGGCCTAATTAAATAAAAATATCAAGACTTTTTGAGTGGATTTGTCCTTTAATGTGAAACTAGGCTGTTGAATGCCTAGGCTTCAGAGAAATTATAAATACATATTGCAGGGAGACAATTTAATATAAGATAAATACCCATGAAACAAAAACAGCATGTGAAAATCTGCGTTGGGGAGTGGGTAGATACCGTCTCAACCCAGCCCACAATCACATGGCCTCTCATAGTTTCCCTCTAGGACTTGTTTAGATGCTTAGACACTAAGTGTGTCCAAATACACTGAGTGTACAAGACATCAGGAACTCTTTCCATGACAGACTGACCAGGTGAATCCAGGTAATAACTACGATCCCTTATTGATGTTACATGTTAAATCGACTTCAATCAGTGTAGATGAAAGTTAAAGATGGATTTTTAAGCCTTGAGACAATTGAGACATGGATTGTGTGTGTGTCATTCAGAGGTTGAATGGGCAAGACTTAATATTTAAGTGCCATTGAACGGGGTATGGTAGTAGGTGCCAGACGCACTGGTTTCAGAGTGTCAAGAACTGCAACGCTGCTGGGTTTTTCAAGCTCAGCAGCTTCCCATGTGTACTAAGAATGGTCGAACACCCAAAGGACACCCAGCCAACTTGACACAACTGTGGGAAGCATTGGAGTCAACATGGGCCAGCATCCCTGTGGAACGCTTTTGACACCTTGTAGTCCACGCCCCAATGAATTGAGACTGTTCTGAGGGCAAAAGGGTGTCAATATTAGGAAGGTGTTCCTAATGTTTTGTACACTCAGTGTAGATAGGGAGGGCCTCAGCCTGGCACACTATGGTTATCAAGTTTTTGCAGCTTTAAAAAACCTAAGAGCCAAACCTAAGTATAAGCCTTAGAGACATCCCAGTTCCGCTTTGATGTGACATGTGACTGACATTGGACTAAATTTGGAAATTAGAGAGGAAGATCCTCTAATCTCATGGTTGCCACAATCCCATGCATGGTGTGAATAGCCTCCCTGGGGGTTGATGAGGGTTAGCTAGGGGAACTGGAGAGCTGTAACCACTGGCCAGGGAAATGAGAGAGATGTTATTATCAAACCGCTAACGTAACTCTGATTAGCTTAGACTCCAACTATAATCATAATCACCCAAACACCCCCCATCTCTCGATATTAACCTGAGCAATCAAAATTAGCTTGGTTATCTTAGTCACTGGCTGTTTCACGCCTGGGAGCTTCCCCGGCCTGCCAAGTACTCTGCCTGTAAGACGCCACATTCCCTGGGGCCGTGGAAATGTGCTAATGAAGACGGTGGTGGAAATAGTGAATTACCCTGTGATATCCTACTGTATATAGCTTATATCGCTGCAGGCTCCATCATTAAATGGCTAACAATCAGTGGAGCAAAGCAGGCCTTTGATCTGATTGATAGGATGGAGGCCAATGGGCCATTTGATAGGATAGTCATCAGTACTAGCATTGCAGTAGCACGTTGACATTTCTTTGTGTAATGATACCATTAGGTCAATTACATTCACATTACCTTTCAATTCTACCGTGACTAAAAAAAGGCCCCTGCAACAACGGTAACTTTTATTGGCCGTCTTGGACCTATGCGATCTCCATGACTCCAGATCCAGCTAGCTGTATGAACTATGGTGAAGATGAAGTGAGTTGAACTGTGAGCAAATGTATGTAGCATGGAGTTCCATGAGTCTCTAAGGTGTACACACTCCCACTCCATTATTGGTATGCACAGACTGCTTCATTCTTTATTCCCCCGGTCTCGGTCTTCTATTCCACAGTGAGCGCTTTAATTAATTTAGCATATCTCTCCTTCCTAGTTCTGTTGAAACAGGGATTTTTATTGTCGCAAACTGGGAGAACTGAGCAGCATTTTGCTCGAGGAGATTTTCAATGGGCAACAGGGTTGATAGGGCTAATGATGCAGATGGTAATTGTGCATGAGTGAGTTTGAGATTGTGCATGCCACGTGCATTTGTGTGGGTCTGTTTGCATACAGCACATGGTTTGTGTACAGGTCACGGTGTGTGTTGGGATGTGGGTGGTAGCCTCGAGCTACACAAACCCCAGGAAGTTTTTTTTCTCTACTCTATGGCTTTTCATAAATATTAGTATATTGATTTAATTTATGCTGGAACTTGATCTACGTGCACAGCTTAGAATAGAAGTGGTCAAAAATGGAACAAAATTGCCTCTTGGGAATTTGCACTTCTCTACTGTGGAATTATGTGGAAATTGTGCTACTTTGAGGTCTTTTTACCTCTAACATTAATATGACACATTGGTCGTTCCACAGAAAAGAGTACATTTTTGCCGCCCTTAGATATTTTAAGTAGAAATTCAATGTCAGATGTTTTATATGAATAAAGAATTGTTAAAGTGCCAAAAAGCAGCATTTTGACATATTCCTCGTCAACACCAAGGAAGATTCTAACCCACTTAACGCCAACGTTTCTTCAAGTTTTCACCATCATTGTAAAACCTTACCCATTGGGCACAGACATCAATTCAACGTCTATTCCACGTTGGTTCAATGTAATTTCATTGAAATGACAAGGAAACAACGTTTATTCATCAAAGTGTGTGCACAGTGGCTTGTCATGTTTTTGCTGTGACAGTCATTTCTGAAGATTATTATTTATTTCATGGGATTAGTGATTCATTCACTGTCCCTCATTTTAAGGTCAACCCTGTTATGTGAACTGAACTCTTATTTTAAAACGTTGAAACTATTCCTTTTTCAAAAGGAACATTAAACCTATAACAGTCAAACCATAGCGTAAAAGCAGATGAGCAGGTCCTAATCTTTTTGTCCATTTTCTGGTGTCTTGTGGTTGAAAACAGAGCGTGTCGAGAATAACATAACAACCATTTAAAAAAAAAAAAGTACAATACAGTGCCTTGCGAAAGTATTCGGCCCCCTTGAACTTTGCGACCTTTTGCCACATTTCAGGCTTCAAACATAAAGATATAAAACTGTATTTTTTTGTGAAGAATCAACAACAAGTGGGACACAATCAATCATGAAGTGGAACGACATTTATTGGATATTTCAAACTTTTTTAACAAATCAAAAACTGAAAAATTGGGCGTGCAAAATTATTGAGCCCCCATTAAGTTAATACTTTGTACCTTTTGCTGCGATTACAGCTGTATGTCGCGTGGGGTATGTCTCTATCCGTTTTGCACATCGAGAGACTGAAATTTTTTCCCAGTCCTCCTTGCAAAACAGCTCGAGCTCAGTGAGGTTGGATGGAGAGCATTTGTGAACAGCGGTTTTCAGTTCTTTCCACAGATTCTCGATTGGATTCAGGTCTGGACTTTGACTTGGCCATTCTAACACCTGGATATGTTTATTTTTGAACCATTCCATTGTAGATTTTGCTTTATGTTTTGGATCATTTACATTACAATACATTTAAGTCATTTAGCAGACGCTCTTATCCAGAGCGACTTACAAATTGGTGCATTCACCTTATGACATCCAGTGGAACAGTCACTTTACAATAGTGCATCTAAATCTTAAAGGGGGGGGTGAGAGGGGATCATTGTCTTGTTGGAAGACAAATCTCCGTCCCAGTCTCAGGTCTTTCGCAGACTCCATCAGGTTTTCTTCCAGAATGGTCCTGTATTTGGCTCCATCCATCTTCCCATCAATTTTAACCATCTTCCCTATCCCTGCTGACGAAAAGCAGGCCCAAACCATGATGCTGCCATCACCATGTTTGACAGTGGGGATGCTGTGTTCAGGGTGATGAGCTGTGTTGCTTTTACGCCAAACATAACGTTTTGCATTGTTGCCAAAAAGTTCAATTTTGGTTTCATCTGACCAGAGCACCTTCTTCCACATGTTTGGTGTGTCTCCCAGGTGGCTTGTGGCAAACTTTAAATGACACTTTTTATGGATATCTTTAAGAAATGGCTTTCTTCTTGCCACTCTTCCATAAAGGCCAGATTTGTGCAATATACGACTGATTGTTGTCCTATGGACAGTGTCCCACCTCAGCTGTAGATCTCTGCAGTTCATCCAGAGTGATCATGGGCCTCTTGGCTGCATCTCTGATCAGTCTTCTCCTTGTATGAGCTGAAAGTTTAGGGGGACGGCCAGGTCTTGGTAGATTTGCAGTGGTCTGATACTCCTTCCATTTCAATATTATCGCTTGCACAGTGCTCCTTGGGATGTTTAAAGCTTGGGAAATCTTTTTGTATCCAAATCCGGCTTTAAACTTCTTCACAAAAGTATCTCGGACCTGGCTGGTGTGTTCCTTGTTCTTCATGATGCTCTCTGCACTTTTAACGGACCTCTGAGACTATCACAGTGCAGGTGCATTTATACGGAGACTTGATTACACACAGGTGGATTGTATTTATCATCATTAGTCATTTAGGTCAACATTGCATCATTCAGAGATCCTCACTGAACTTCTGGAGAGAGTTTGCTGCACTGAAAGTAAAGGGGCTGAATAATTTTGCACGCCCAATTTTTCAGTTTTTGATTTGTTAAAACAGTTTCATGATTGTGTCCCACTTGTTGTTGATTCTTCACAAAAAAATACAGTTTTATATCTTTATGTTTGAAGCCTGAAATGTGGCAAAAGGTCACAAAGTTCAAGGGGGCCGAATACTTTCGCAAGGCACTGTAATTTTTACAACATTTTTTTTGTGAAGCTTGCACTCAATTGCCCCTACCTGTTGCACACAAAGAGCTTCCATTCCCCCTGTCACAAGGGGAATTATGGCAGATTTTTGGCTGAAACGCATTAAAAAGGAAAGAAATTCCACAAATTAACTTTTAAGAAGGCACCCCAGTTAATTGAAATGCATTTCAGGTGACTACCTCATGAAGCTGGTTGTGAGAATGCCAAGAGTGTGCAAAGCTGTCATCAAGGCAAAGGGTGGCTATTTGAAGAAATACATTATGATTTAACACTTTTTGGGTTAGTACACGATTCCATGTGTTATTTCATAGTTTTCATGTCTTCACCATTATTCTACAATGTAGAAAATATAAAAAAAATACAGAAAAACCCTTGAATGAGTACCAAGTCACACTACCAAAAATGTACTCTATTCGTGGAATGACCTGATATACTTTAGCTCCCTAATGTTGTTTGGTGTATTTGTCTCCTGATTTCCACCCTCTGCAGGTTCTCTAAGCCTCCTGTAGAATGCTTGTAAAGAGAGGTCCCTACAGCGTGAACATTTTATTAGCTGTACTTCCTCTTCCGTCACATCCCCACAGAGTCACTCATGGAGAGGGGTGCTGCTGCCTGTCCCTCTACCTTCAGAGGCGCCAGAGTGCATGACTCAGACCGTGTTGCTTTAGGAGAATGATTCTTGTTGTCAAGTTGTTTTCTGAGGGATATGCCAACGAGAGTATACCTGGGACAGCACAACATTTGAATGCTCCATCATAATAGCCTAAATCCGTAGGGTGCGCGTCAATATGACATTCCTTGACCTGACAGCCATGACAGCCTGCATATATTATGTAACGTCTCCGGAGTCCGTTCCTAAACAACTAAAGTATAACACGCGGAATGTTTTAAAACAGCCCATCCCTCACCGGTCAACCCTCCTTCCTTTCTCTTACTTTTTACTCATCTGAATTGTCTTCAGCAGGTTGGCTGTGATGCAGCAGGGGTCTCCACAGAGGCAGATGCTTCGCAACCACCTGCTGCTTGATTATGGGTTAAGTCAGACCCAAGGATATCCGGCAATGGGAGAAAGAGGTGAGTAGAGTGTGTGCGCACATCTGTCACATCTGTGTGTGTTCTTATCAGTATTTTCTCGAAGGTAAAAAAAAAGATGGAGGAGTTTCCCCTAAATAAAGGAGGAAATAATTATATAACAACTGACTGCCTCCCTTCTGACTGCCCCCCTCCCCAACCACCTCCCACTGCCTTAGTTTCTTTCCAGTGCCAACACACTTTCCAATTACACTAGCCCTTCTATGTCACAGTGAGTGTCGTCTATCCCCTGTGTTCTGCTAATCGAGAGATAATGTGCCCATTCAGCCCACAGGAAGGGTTATTCTCCTACTCGCCATCACCATGGTTCCAGTTAATTATTTGGTGGCTTTGCTCCAGTTGGCGGAGAACATTTAAAAAATAAAATAAATGAAGTTTCACCACCTACGGTGTTGATTGAAAAGTTTTTCGTCAATAAAGCTTAAGCTACAGGAAATGCTTTTCATTCGTCACACCTTGCAACAAAGCCATCATTCATGTCATTGAAATCTCTGATAATGCGATAATGTATGTTAATGTATGTACTTTTCTCTGTGTGTGTGTGTGTGTGTGTACTTGCTGTACCTATATTGAACATGTAGCAAAGAACGTGAGGTAACGTTGCAGTATAAGTTCTGTTCCGTTCATTGTATTTCAAAAACCTAACTGGCACCAACTCCACAAATCCTCCCAAACATAAACAGAGACCAGCAGAACTGTAAATGCCTCCTCCTTGGTTCCAGCAAGCATGTTTCCCCATCTGTCAGCCTGTGTGCTGGCTGTAAGTGCCAGTGCCCAGATGGTGGCGTTGGATAGTGGGTATGGAGCTGGAGGCCAGTGGGCCACAGTCCCAGGCACATTGGCACCCGTGTTACTGGACAACTGTAGAGAATACAGCAGCTCATACTGGTGCTTTATCAGAAATGGGACATGTTAGTAAGGCAGCACTGATTCTGCTGCTTGAGCCTTAGACTAGTTTTGTGGTAACGGCCTTGTGAGTAGTGCACAAATTGTTGTTTTGAGTCAGATATTTCGTGTCCTTTGTTGTATTTTATATATAACCACACTATATACTACTGTAACCTCCATCATGTATGTCTCCCCAGAGTGGAGCAGGATTATGAATGGCTTTTTGGATGCTGCCAGTCAGTAGCTGTGGAGAGAGCGAGAGAGAAGGGGGGGACTACTCAGCGTTACACAGAGACGCACGAGGAGTGAGAGAAACAGAGAGACGGTGGAATTGTGAAAAGGTGCAAACCTGTAAACCTGAAAGTGATGGACAGAAAGATGGTGTGTACTCCTTCAGAGGGTCATGACAGGCAATAAAAAGGGATTCCACTGCAGGTTTAACCACCAGGCTTTAAATCCTCATCCGGCCCTGTGAGAGGAGAAGCAGGGCGTCTGACGGCCAACCAGCTGACACCGAGGGGAAGTCAAGAGAAGGGCCGAAGAAGAGAGCGAGGGTAAGAGAGGGAGAGTGACGGATGGATGAGCACATGGAGTAAGTTTGACAGCCTCAGAGAGCGAGAGCGATATAAG
This sequence comes from Oncorhynchus gorbuscha, assembly GCF_021184085.1. Classification (NCBI taxonomy): domain Eukaryota; kingdom Metazoa; phylum Chordata; class Actinopteri; order Salmoniformes; family Salmonidae; genus Oncorhynchus; species Oncorhynchus gorbuscha. The sequence goes on along the minus strand of NC_060191.1, from coordinate 37,636,581 downwards.
ACCTATCCGGGTTTCTGTGGCTGTTACTCGCAACTTTGTGTCCTCAGAGGAAATCCATGGGTGTGACAGAGGACCAGAGGACAGCGAGACACGCAACCTGACCCACCTGTCCCCCTCCCCTTCATCCCACCCCCACATGTTTTTCTGCAACCTCCTCCCTCCCCCTTCTCCTCCATCTCCTCCTTCACCTGCTCATTCACTATCTCCTCTGCTGTCAGTTCAGCAGCTCCTTCAGGGGTCTCTCTTTTTTATTTATCTCACAATCCGCCTCTCATCCAGTGCCATTCTCATTGGCCTGATTTGTGCTATGGCTACATTCCCAGCCTTTTTTTGTCACTATGGAAAACCCCTCCTACTTGAATACAGCTCCAACCAGCAGCAGATCTTATTTAGAGAAATAGAAAGATTTGAATAAAACATAATTTTGGGGTCGGGAAGACTCTCTAAAGGTCCACAACAAGTGCAAAGGATCAGATTATGTTTTGTGAAGACTCTGATGCAGAACTGACACTGAGCAGACCGACCACTGGGACAGAAGATGGGACTTCGACTATATGAAGAGGAGGGAAAACGTTGTCCACAGTCCCACGACAAAGACAGTGGGAATCAAGCTCTAACAGCAAGAGTTCCTATCAAATATTGATAGCGACAGGCATGTTGGAAAAGCATACTTCAATGTTCCATTGCCGACACAGTGGAAAGAGGTTCTTGACACCTGAGGAAAGGCTCAGATCAGTCCAGGTGGGACTCTTCCTTCTGGAGGTTTTGGAGATTGAACTAAAAACAGTCGAACCATATACAAAGCCAAGTTAAGGACTTTATTCTACTTGAGAAGCCAAAGCAATACTTAAAAGCATCAGAGTTTCAGAAGGACTGCTTCAGCGAAACACAGACTAACTGCAAACAAATCTGTGTTGCAGAAGGACATTTTGAACTATTTTCCAACAGCGAGAGACCTGGACCAGGAAGAAAGAAGTGTGCCGGGGGAAAGGGAGGGGGTGGAGAAGGAGCTTTGCAAGAAGGTGGAGACATGGAGAGGGTACTGGAATAGCAAAAAAGAAGGGGCATATTGGCTACCCCCCTGGTGCAATGTGTGGTGAGTATGCAAGTCATTAGTTGACATACTGTTCATTACAGCCAGAGATGTGTGAGCATGTGCATGTGTGTGTACATGTGTGCATGCGTGCGTCTGCCTGTCTGTCTGTGCATGACGAGTGGCATTGTGTCGCGCTACTGTATGAGAGGAAAAAGAGAGCAAGATGTTATCCGATGCAACTTTGAAATGTTTATTGAATAGATAAAAAGCCAAACAGAGAAACATTCACTGAACATGTGATTGAAGAGTGCTATGTTGCTCCCATGGGACTCCATTAATGAGGCGGTTACTTCCTTTCACCTTCGTGGTGCTATATTTTCCCAACAGGGCTTGTTTAGAAGGTGAGCTGGGTAAGAGGTCAGGTTGATGTTTACTCTAAAGCATGGATGGGGAACTCTAGTCTTCGGGGGCAGCTGATTTAAACAAATTGTGTTCTAACCTGAAGATCATGATTAGTTAAGGGGGCTGGGGCAAAAGTGTGACATCAGTCAGGCCCCCGAGGACTAGAGTTGCCCATCCCTGCTCTAAAGCAGGGTTTCCCAAACTCGGTCCTGGGGCCATCTGTTGGGGCACGTTTTTTTGTTGTTGTTTACCTAGGACTACACAGCTGGTTCAAATAACCAACTCATTATTAAGCTTTGATTATTTGATTCAGCTGTGTAGTGCTAGGGCAAAAACCAGAATGTCCACTACGTTATTTCCAGCATTAGCGAGCAATAGCGAGTCATGTCAGTGTTTTCATTAGGGCATATGGTCAGATAGCTTCATGCTGAAAAGCCCTCCGCTTAAGGCAGAGAATGTACTATAGTTTTGGAAGCACGCATATCCTGTAGGAAATTGCTCATATGCTTGCACTTGTGCTGTACCTTCGGACTCCTTTTTGACATGTACAGTGCCTTGCGAAAGTATTCGGCCCCCTTGAACTTTGTGACCTTTTGCCACATTTCAGGCTTCAAACATAAAGATATAAAACTGTATTTTTTTGTGAAGAATCAACAACAAGTGGGACACAATCATGAAACTGTTTTAACAAATCAAAAACTGAAAAATTGGGCGTGCAAAATTATTCAGCCCCTTTACTTTCAGTGCAGCAAACTCTCTCCAGAAGTTCAGTGAGGATCTCTGAATGATCCAATGTTGACCTAAATGACTAATGATGATAAATACAATCCACCTGTGTGTAATCAAGTCTCAGTATAAATGCACCTGCACTGTGATAGTCTCAGAGGTCCGTTAAAAGCGCAGAGAGCATCATGAAGATCAAGGAACACACCAGGCAGGTCCGAGATACTGTTGTGAAGAAGTTTAAAGCCGGATTTGGATACAAAAAGATTTCCCAAGCTTTAAACATCCCAAGGAGCACTGTGCAAGCGATAATATTGAAATGGAAGGAGTATCAGACCACTGCAAATCTACCAAGACCTGGCCGTCCCTCTAAACTTTCAGCTCATACAAGGAGAAGACTGATCAGAGATGCAGCCAAGAGGCCCATGATCACTCTGGATGAACTGCAGAGATCTACAGCTGAGGTGGGAGACTCTGTCCATAGGACAACAATCAGTCGTATATTGCACAAATCTGGCCTTTATGGAAGAGTGGCAAGAAGAAAGCCATTTCTTAAAGATATCCATAAAAAAGTGTCATTTAAAGTTTGCCACAAGCCACCTGGGAGACACACCAAACATGTGGAAGAAGGTGCTCTGGTCAGATGAAACCAAAATTGAACTTTTTGGCAACAATGCAAAACGTTATGTTTGGCGTAAAAGCAACACAACTCATCACCCTGAACACAGCATCCCCACTGTCAAACATGTTGGTGGCAGCATCATGGTTTGGGCCTGCCTTTCTTCAGCAGGGACAGGGAAGATGGTTAAAATTGATGGGAAGATGGATGGAGCCAAATACAGGACCATTCTGGAAGAAAACCTGATGGAGTCTGCAAAAGACCTGAGAGTGGGACGGAGATTTGTCTTCCAACAAGACAATGATCCAAAACATAAAGCAAAATCTACAATGGAATGGTTCAAAAATAAACATATCCAGGTGTTAGAATGGCCAAGTCAATGTCCAGACCTGAATCCAATTGAGAATCTGTGGAAAGAACTGAAAACTGCTGTTCACAAATGCTCTCCATCCAACCTCACTGAGCTCGAGCTGTTTTGCAAGGAGGAATGGGAAAAAATTTCAGTCTCTCGATGTGCAAAACTTATAGAGACATACCCCAAGCGGCTTACAGCTGTAATCGCAGCAAAAGGTGGCGCTACAAAGTATTAACTTAAGGGGGCTGAATATTTTTGCACGCCCAATTTTTCAGTTTTTGATTTGTTAAAAAAGTTTGAAATATCCAATAAATGTCGTTCCACTTCATGATTGTGTCCCACTTGTTGTTGATTCTTCACAAAAAAATACAGTTGTATATCTTTATGTTTGAAGCCTGAAATGTGGCAAAAGGTCGCAAAGTTCAAGGGGGCCGAATACTTTCGCAATGCACTGTATATTAGTTTTTTTTTTGTTAAACCATATCTTTACTTTTGAAACATTTAGAAAAATATCAAATAAAGAATTATGATCGTAATGTGATGTTGCACATTTGTCTGCAAATATTCATGTATAAAATAGGGGGTCTGTAACTTTCCCACTTTGAAAATTCCCATGTAACTGTTTGGTGTCAGTACTGCATTCCCTCATCAATTTGAATGTTTTTGCATGGCTGACAGGTGTGAATTGGCCCCCTGGGTGTATGTCCCCATGTCAGAGAGAAGCATGTCCATCTATCACTATCAACACAGGCTTTCATCCCAGACATGTGTGACTACGCAGGGCATTCCCACGAGTCAGATTCATTCACAGAGAAGCCAGGGGAGGACGGATTGATCGATCAAAATGTAGCTGGATGCCACAGGGAAGCAGAGTGGTCTCTGGTCTGTTTTCGCCTTCAAGAGCCTATGCATATCCCCTGCTTTTCATATTGTGTTCCCCAATCTCTCTCTGAAACACCACTCAATTACTAACAATCAACTTGTATTTGATTAGATAAAGTCAGTTAAACCACCATCTTTCAGTTGTATTGGTTGGAGGAGACACGAGGTTTTTCCAGTAAACGTCAATTTAATTTGCAGAGAAAGGGAGGGAAATGGGAAAGGGCACAATTAACCTGCCACCTCTTGAACATCAAGGAGAGATCCCAAAAAGAGGTCACTGGTGAAGCTAATGGGAATGGGAGTGGGAATAACACTGGAAAAATGGGAAGCGAGGAATTGAATCCAGTGTCAGTCCGGATGCTCAGTGGGCTGCCCGGAATCCCTAGGGGAAAGGAGTAACAGGTGGCACGTAGACTCTGAACTGTGGGAAAAAATTCCTGCTCGTGTCTGCCGATGTGGCCCAGCTTAACAGGAGTTTACAAAATAACAGTACAGACTGAGAAGAGAGAGCCGAGAGAGACACCTGCTCAGCATCTGATGAAGGCAAAAAAACACGGGGACAGATACACAATCACAGCAAAAACACGACAGGACAGGGGATTAAGAAGATTAAATGATGATTAGGGAATAGGAACCAGCAGAGGGAAACGAGATTAAGACCAGGGAATGGGGAGCAGGGACAAGACATGAAATAAATGACAAACATGACAAGAATGGCCAAGTCAATGTCAGACCTGAATCCAATTGAGAATCTGTGGAAAGAACTGGTCGGAAGGATAGTTAGTCACTAATCCTAGCGGGAAAAAGCGAAAGATGCGCGAAAGAATGGGAAGCGATCTGACAGTCATCCGTTGGCCCCGGGCTCCACTCTTCCCTCCCACGCTGCCTGTCCATCGGAACTCATAACGAGGCCCGTGTATGTCTGGGCCTTCATAAGGGTCTGGTTCCTCTGCCCATCACTCTCTGTGACTCATCTTGTTGTGTGTATGGGAGTGTGTCTCTGCTGTTTTAGTAAGGGTTCTAATATAGTGTTAGTTTTGGGAAAGGTCAACACTATGTCTTTAAGAGGTACATGTACTTTTTTTCACTTGCCTGAGACATCCAGACTCTTCCCACTCTTCCTAGAATAATTACATTATGGCCACATTATCTGTCGTTCCATATGGGGTGGCATAACAGTGTTATCCAAATTGAGAATCAAATACTCTTGCATTCAATAATGCAAAATATTGAATTGCAGCTCTTTCAATTGTATTTGCATTTTATAAATTAGATTTTTGCTTCCTGATTTCCACCCCCCTGAGCATCAACTGTCCTAACTCATTCCCTGAGCATCAACTGTCCTAACTCATTCCCTGAGCATCAACTGTCCTAACTCATTCCCTGAGCATCAACTGTCCTAACTCATTCCGCATCAACTGTCCTAACTCATTCCCTGAGCATCAACTGTCCTAACTCATTCCCTGAGCATCAACTGTCCTAACTCATTCCCTGAGCATCAACTGTCCTAACTCATTCCCTGAGCATCAACTGTCCTAACTCATTCCCTGAGCATCAACTGTCCTAACTCATTCCCTGAGCATCAACTGTCCTAACTCATTCCCTGAGCATCAACTGTCCTAACTCCATCAACTGTCCTAACTCATTCCCTGAGCATCAACTGTCCTAACTCATTCCCTGAGCATCAACTGTCCTAACTCATTCCCTGAGCATCAACTGTCATTCCCTAACAACTCATTCCCTGAGCATCAACTGTCCTAACTCATTCCCTGAGCATCAACTGTCCTAACTCATTCCCTGAGCATCAACTGCAACTCATTCCCTGAGCATCAACTGTCCTAACTCATTCCCTGAGCATCAACTGTCCTAACTCATTCCCTGAGCATCAACTGTCCTAACTCATTCCCTGAGCATCAACTAACTCATTCCCTGAGCATCAACTGTCCTAACTCATTCCCTGAGCATCAACTGTCCTAACTCATTCCCTGAGCATCAACTGTCCTAACTCATTCCCTGAGCATCAACTGTCCTAACTCATTCCCTGAGCATCAACTGTCCTAACTCATTCCCTGAGCATCAACTGTCCTAACTCATTCCCTGAGCATCAACTGTCATAACTCATTCCCTGAGCATCAACTGTCCTAACTCATTCCCTGAGCATCAACTGTCATAACTCATTCCCTGAGCATCAACTGTCCTAACTCATTCCCTGAGCATCAATTGGAGATATACAGTACATAATGATATGCATTTATTGAAACAATACCTATTCACATTGGCATTCTTCAGTTAAAGTGTCAAAATTGAGTTTCTAAGTTACTATTTGTTACTGTGTGGCCGGTCAGCATTTCAGGCCTGAAGGATGAGCCCATGATATGTTGTACTTCTGTAAAATATGCATTGTGCAACATGCAAATCTCATGATTATTTTAAGACCAGAGACAATGTGTGACAGACCCATGAAAGATAGAGCGGGGAGAAAATCTGGGGTTCGGCATATCTCTACGGTTTAAATCTCTGTGTTCAAGGCTGTAACCATGCCATTATCATTTATTCGACGCACATACTGTATCGAACAATAATTTTCTTTGACAACGTTTAGTGTTTCGTCCCACAAGAGCTTCTCTTGTTCACAATCATGGTCAGTTGAATCGAATTTTGGCTACTTTTCTATATTTAGCGATTCATAAACGAACAACTGCTTTTTGAATATTGCAAAAATGTCAGGAGACAACAATATGTTGGTGCCAAGTGTCGTCTAAACAACATAGCAACAACAGCTTTGAATACAGAATTAGTCAGGTATCCGGGCTGTAATGGCTGACGTGATGATAGGAGGCGGTTTGGGAGTGTTCATCCATTTCAAGTGAGACTCAGCCTACATAAGTTTGCCCGTGAGTGACACACCAATCTAAAGAACAACAGAGAGGCAACTCATTACTCCCGCTGATGCTCACCAACCATACCTCCATGCTGGCAGCATTCCCCTGACAACACAACTCTGATCCAACGTCAGTACGTTGTGCTTCTGGTTTATTTTTGCCCCATTTCTGAAGGACTCAGCTCCACACGAGTTGTATGTGTGTGTGCATCCCTCTATTGGAGAGAGAGGGAGAGAGCTATTTTAATCCTGTTATGGGGCAGCAAGTTCCAGCATCTATGGACGTCAGAAGGCACAGACCAGGTCAATACAATACCTAAAAACAGGTCACTCCAGGACAAACACCACAGTTTGAAGACGTCTCCTAAATATACCTCGCTTTTTTAACGCTCTTTCTTTCATTATTCCTTCATATTTACACCTCTGGGTGGATGCTGACTCCTAAATATATAACGTTGTGGTGCCACTGTTTTTCTAGATCATGTGTGCAGTACCACTTCTCTCCTCCTGTTTGCCAGTAACACTACAATAGTAGTAACAAACTGCGTACGAATGGATCTCTACTCTGCGACAGGGATTAGCGTTACTGTTTTAACTGGCAATTAGTGTTGAGTGAGACTGGGAACATTCCGTTATCGACCTCCTCTCTCTCTCTCTCTCTCTCAGCGGCGGTGACCCAGTGTTCTCCCCCTGCCGTGTACGTGCGCGTGCTTGCATGGTTCCCCAAGGTGAACGGTCCGATGTCGCCAACACTTCATCAACACCTATCTCTAATCTCTCTTTAGTGCTTAAAGTATTTGGCTGGGAGCCAGCAGCAGTTGTTTATTATCTTAAAGGTAGCCAGCTCCCTATCGAGCCCAGTGTACAGAGGGCGATACTGTACAACTCTACCTGCCAGTGTGAAAACGGGGGGGGCAAGGTACTTGGTACTGTAGATGAGTACACGCAATCACGTTTGTCTTTATATCTCAAAACCTTTCCCATTACACTTGAGATGTAAAGTGCTCAGATGCAGAGTCCATTAGTAGACCGACTTCAGAAAAGCCTAAAGAAGTGGAGGAGTCTGAGCTCGGAGATTTCGGGGGGGGGGGGGGGGGGGTCGTCTTTAAAGAGGTTTCGGATCTATAAATGATCAAGAGGTTTCCATTAGACTCTAGCAGAGAAAGTGTCTGAACTGAGCTGCACACGCTGCTATTTTGATCTCATTTGAACGCTGTTTTAACTGCAATAGTTTTCTGCTGACTGAGGACTGCAAATGGAGGTCCATCCAGGCTCCTCCACTGAAGTAGCTCCAGTAGCGTTCTCTCTGTCTCTAACTCCACTGTAACTAGCGCTCTTTAAGGAGCAAATGTACGCGCATTAATCATCGATGGCGTCTCGCTCTGATCCCTTATGATATTAATGTTGCAGGGTGAAGCCTTGTAATCTCAGCGAGCCTATGAGCCATCACTAATACTTGCTTTCTGAACCGGCCTGTGTTGTGTTCAGACTGGCTAAGATCGAGCATTGCTACGGACTTAAAATAAGTGGGTTATACGTGCTCTTTTACTGATGATGATTGTGGATATGCCTCTGGTAGGCTGACTGCCGTGTCAATCCCTGTGTCGGGCCATTGAGCATCAATTTCCTATCATCTACCTCAATGTGGTTCTCATAGAATAGGTTAGTGTAATCCATATGCTGTGGTGGGTAAATGAAGAACCTGTATATCGGCAACCTGTATGAGGACCAATATACCTAAAGACAGTAGTTTTTATACCATCTACACACAATGATTTTCAATACTGGTTGATGCTTGTAGAAGATAATCTCTGTTGGGTTGGTAATGCCTTGATTACAGTTAAATGGGGATCACATTGCTATGGTTTTTCTCAGTGCCACTAAAGCCGGACTAGAGGGCACATACCGAGACTCATCCCCACCCATCCCATCAGATCCCGGTCCACTGTCAACACCCAGTGACTCACTGTTACACCTGGGGCTTTGGGAGAGGCCCTTTCTTTATGGGTATGGATTAAATAACTGAGTCAGTGGGCTACCAGTTGCACGTAAATTGAAATTAGGTTGCGATGAGATCCAATAAAGCTGGAGAAGTCAAAGTGGAGTGCAGATCTGAGAATCAAAATCTGGATGTAGGCAGGAAAAGCATCATTACATGTTTCTGTTCCACTGGAGACCCTTTAAAACCATTGTAGCCTGTTAGTTTCCGTTGCATCAAGAGCTAGTGTGGTGTCTATTGAGAACGCTGCTTGAGACCGCCACATCTACTATCTCTTTTCATCATACTCTCTCGTTTTCCATCCCTGTCTTTCTCTCCTTCTCCCCTTTCTCTCCTTCTCTATCCCTCCTCACATTCTCTCTAATTTATTAATTCTCTCTCTCTCTCTCGTCATTCGGCAGGGAACAGTCTTTTTTTCCCTCCCCCTCTGAGAGGCCAGCGCGGAGAGGACTCACCGGGGCCATGTGTGAGTGAGTGACTCCCTGGCTGGGGCCTGGAGCGAGGAGATGCCACATGTATTTCCCCCTAATTGGGTTGGAAATAATCGTGTTTCACCGCTGAATGGCTAAGTCACATCAGAGCAGACATTACTGTCTCCCAGGCCTCACTGGGGCCCCCAATGCTGCTACAACATCTGTTGGCTCCTCTATTGTTTATTCTGTTCGGCCCTGTATTGTGCAGCGAGAAGCCAACAAGTACAGTACAGGAGAGAGTTTGTTTCTGTTTTGTCACAAACTGACCTGGACTCCCTTCTTGTTTTTATTTGGATTATTTAACCTTTATTTAACTAGGCAAGTCAGTTAAGAACAAACTCTTATTTACAATGACGGCCTACGCCGGCCCAACCCTAACCAGGATGACTCTGGTACAATTGTGCGCCACCCTATGGGACTCCCAGTCATGGCCGGTTGTGATACAGCCTGGAATCGAACCAGGGTCTGTAGTAACGCCTCTAGCACTGAGATTCAGTGCCTTAGACTGCTGCACCCCTCGGGAGCCCCGCTGTGCCACACGGGAGCCCACATTGTAAGCTGTATCAGTAAGAGCACTCCATAGACACCCACAACAATCTGTCCTCTCTACTTCAGTCCTCTTGAATGGTCTCTCGATGACAAAGTAGCACAGTACTGTCGTCCCATGATGAGGCTGGAGTTGGACGATAAAACATTCAGTTTGACATGGGCATCATGTTGAATGAATACATGGGGCTGTTGCATGGAAATGGACAGGAGCAGGGACTCTGGGCTGCCCAGCTCAACCTCTCACTTTTATGCTGGAACCATAGAAAGGGTTACCCAAATATGGGTCATCATAAGAAAAACAGTCATGCTTGATTTTGTTCTTCGTTAACTCTTTCATCCCTTGAGTAATATGAAATGCCAGCTTGTCTAATGTGAAACGTAGTCAACGACTGTACATGTCTGTGTGTCTGTCTGTCTTTTAACATCAGAATTGGAGACCTCTACGTAAGGTACAGCATAAACATGACTTACAACAGATAAATGGCAGTATCCCACTCATCTCTCTCCTCCCGTCTGTAGGCATAGCATCCTGTGGGGGTGGGGCTTACTGATGGTAAACATGGTCCCCCACGGCCGGCATGTCTGCCGCGCCCACGCCGAGGACCCTGGGGACGACCGAGAAGAGCGCATCCTGGCCGTGCTCGGGATCATCGGGACCGTGCTCAACCTGCTGGTGGTCATCTTCGTCTACATATACACCACCATCTGACCACTACCACCGCAACGATCCAACCAGTACTGGACCACGGTCCAGGCTGACACGTCACCAAGGGAGAGGGGAACGCAGCGCAGCGACAGGGAGAAAATGGAGGTGGACCAAGAAGGAGTAGGACCAAGCCCGTCAAGACCACCAGTGTTATCGAGCTTTGACCCCCCAAAAAATCTAAGCCGTGCCTGACCATATCGCCGTCCTTTCCATCTTTAGGCCCGGGAGGGTGAGGAAGAGCAGGTTTATTCATGAACATGGCCATTTTGATATCAGAAACATGGGAAACCTCCACCATTTCTTTGATGACAAGGCTATTGTTTTGTACAGACTCTCTCACATGCATTATTTGTAGATGTTTAGATAAATTTGCCCTGTTTGATTATTCATCCGACACATATTTACCTAACTATTCTTTTTTGTTGTCCTTTTTGTTCTGAATTCACACTTTATTGTTCACTGGTGTTGACATTTGTCACGAAGCACAAAGACCCTCTGCCCGTTGAGGAAGTGATGGAGAATTTTATCCTGGTCAAAAAGGCATTGTCACCTGGACCACATTCCAACGCTGAAGGATTTGACATTCACCCTCACATGAGACCCCAATGTCACTGCACTGTACGAAGAGCAGGCCTCGATATTCATTTCATCCTCAATATAGTCTTTTCTACTAACAAGCTCCAACCTGAGACGATGTGATACCAAGAGAATATCCTTGGAGCTCTTGTTTCATACACCTGTTTGAAAACTCGTGTTTCCACACAATTTTATCTTGTCATTTATAAGTGTTAACTACAATAACAAAAGAGACCGATAAGAGTCAAAACTCATTTGTATCATTATTATCAATTGACGATCATTATATTTCCCCACATTCATGTATGACTTTGTCATTATTTCGATTTTAATATTGGAATGTAATACACATACACAGAAACTTGCCCCCCCCCCTCCCATTCCTGCTGTAGCCAACGTGCCATTTTCAACTGAAAAGCTGAATATGGCTTGTCACTGCACCAGTTGAAGCAAAATATTGGGTTTCCATTTATAATCGATGTCCGAGTATTTAACCGATGTCCGAGTATTTAACCGGTAGGGTGGCAAACGTGGCTTTGAGATACTGCTGTGATATGTAGCACGTGCATTACCTGTTCACCTCCATGAGTTTCACTCATACACGAGTACAGCGCGTGTTGTTTTTGCCCCAATTGCCAACCTTGCTGCGAAACCACATCTCACGTCAATCCCCAGTGCTTCCAGAAGAGTTCATTACTTGAACGAGAACACAGACCCACACTCCTCACCTTGAAAAAACACTTGCCTTACTGATGTCATTGAAGAGACACTTTGGTAGCTGTAATGGAAATGCTTCCTGATGCTTTTTAAAAAATTTTAACACAATCACTTATATTGGTATAATGACATGGTTCCTGTTCACTATGCCGTCCACAGTGAAGTAAATCGGAGTGAATAGTAATGGGGATAGACAGAGTGGACTCTCTATTGCCAGATATACTTACCTAAACCACCCAATACTGTGGCGTGTTTGTGCTGATTGTTGTCTAGACCAGTGTTTCCCAACTCCGGTCCTCGAGTAGGCTACCACCCCAACTGCACACATTTGTGTTGTAGCCCCAGACATAACGCACGATTCAACTTGCCAGGGCCTTGATTATTTGACAAGTAGAATCAGGTGTACTTCAAAAATATGTACTGTCGGGTGGTACTCAAGGACCAGAGTTGGGAAACACTGGTCTAGGCTGTAGTGCATGGCGATGTATACTAAATGATACAGTACAACACACAGCTGTACTGTGTCTTACATCATAAAGACATTGACTGTAAGCATGCGAAACATTCCCGATACACTGTTAACACATAGCTAACCATTGAATAACAATGTTTAAACAAACAAGTATATTTTTTAAAGTGCAACACACCACTAGAAAAAATATTGGAGTTGACCATCCTTTCTAGTTAGCTGCAGTGCAGGGCTTTGTGCCATTATAGAGCTTTTGTTTTGGACCAGACGAGAAGTGACCAGGGACCAATGGGAGGGAAGAGCCTGGAGCAGACTCAAGACCATCTGCTGTCCCTGTGGACAGTGGCACCTCCTCAACCCAGAACAGAGCCAGAGCCAGAATGGCTTCCTTGTCCCTCTCATCACTCCACCACTTAAACTGAACTGACAGGAGGATTTAAATTCAGGGACTTGTGGGTAAAATGTAACCTCAGAATGTGAGTTTTTACAATGTGTCCTCATTGCCCTGTGTGTACTCAGACTTTTTCAGCACCAGTCATTTTACCAGTTTGTGTACAGTATTAGGGTAGAAAAATCACTTTGTTTGTACACTATGAAAATGCATATTTTTTATTCAAATCCAAATGAGCTTTTGTTTTATTCCACATTGGTGTGATGCAGCACCTGATATTTTTCCACAGGGTATGTTTCATTGAATTAGATATTCTGTCTATACAATGGGTTTTGTTTTGTTTCCTAAATTTTAACTATGACAATCCAACTTTAGTCATGATGTACGAGGGACCTGCATTTTGGAACTTAAGGGAATCTTTTGTGGTGGATTCAGATGTATCTGAAGATGAACATTTTTCACCCCTCTTTTGAATTATTTTCAAGTTATGAAATATTGAACAACTGAAATATTGCTAGTTCTATAGAAACAATTAAAACTCTACTTTTGCCAGAGTTATAAATCATGTTAATGTTTAAAAGAGGAGAATGGGGCATTACTACAGTCCTTCATTTCATCTGGATTTCTATGCAGTCGTCTGACTCTATATTAGTGTTTGGAAATGTTTGCAAAATTGTGTTATATTTCATGTATTGTTTATATTATATTGAGTATTCAAATAAAAATGGAAAATGGTACCACTTCGCAAAATGTTATTAAGTCCAAAGCAAAGGCCATGTTTGCAGCATAATCAACAGGACAAGTATACCATATCCACAGTGCATTCCGAAAGTATTCTGACCCTTGCCTTTAATTCTTATGCTAAAATGGATGAAATTGGCTGGGCCACTCAAGGACATTCAGAGACTTGTCCTGAAGCCACTCCTGCATTGTCTTGGCTGGATGCTTAGGGTCGTTGTCCTGTTGGAAGGTGAACCTTCGCCCAAGTCTGAGGCCCTGAACACTGTAACATGTTTTCATCAAGAATCACTCTGTACATTGCTCCGTACATCTTATCCTCAATCCTGACTAGTCTCCCAGCCCCTGCCGCTGAAAAACATCCTCACAGCATGATGCTGACACAACCAAGCGTTCACCGTAGGGATGGTGCAAGGTTTCCTCCAGATGTGACGCTTGGCATTCTGGCCAAAGAGTTCAATCCTGGTTTCATCAGACCAAAGAATGTTGATTGTCATGGTCAAAGAGTCTTAGGTGGCTTTTTGCAAACTCCAAGTGGACTGTCATGTGCCTTTTTCTGTGCAGTGGCTTCCGTCTGGCCTGATTGGTGGAGTGCTGCAGAGATGGTTGTCCTTCTGGAAGGTTTCCCATCTCCACAGAGGAACTCTGGAGTTCTGTCAGAGTGACCATAGGGTCCTTGGTCACCTCCCTGACCAAAGCCCTTCTCCCCCGATTGCTAAGTGTGGCTGGGCGGCCAGGTCTTAGTGGTTTAACTAGGCAAGTCAGTTAAGAACAAATGCTTATTTTATTTTAATTTGACCCCTTTTTCGTGGTATCCAATTGTTAGTAGCTACTATCTTGTCTCATCGCTACAACTCCCGTACGGGCTCGGGAGAGACAAAGGTTGAAAGTCATGCGTCCTCCAATACACAACCCAACCAAGCCATACTGCTTCTTAACACAGCGCGCATCCAACCCGGAAGCCAGCCGCACCAATGTGTCGAAGGAAACACTGTGCACCTGGCAACCTTGGTTAGCGTGCACTGCGCCCGGCCCGCCACAGGAGTCGCTGGTGCGCGATGAGACAAGGATATCCCCACTGGCCAAACCCTCCCTAACCCGGACGACGCTAGGCCAATTGTGCGTCGCCCCACGGACCTACCGGTCGCTGTCGGTTAGGACAGAGCCTGAGCGTGAACCCAGAGTCTCTGGTGGCACAGCTGGCGCTGCAGTACAGCGCCCTTAACCACTGCACCCCCCGGGAGGACGCGCAAATGCTTATTTTCAATGACAGCCTACCCTGGCCAAACCCTCCACTGTTTTTGGTTTGGCATTATGGGGTATTGTGTGTAGATTGATGAAGCAAAAAAACAACAAAATAATACATTTTAGAATAAGGCTGTAACGTAACAAAATGTGGACAAGGGACCTGAATACTTTCCGAATGCACTGCACCTTGTTACGACTTTTACTTCCTCTAGATAGTCAAGTTTGATAATCTTCTCGGCACTGTATGCCACTGTATGCCAGTGCATTTGTAACAACCTTACCATTAAAAAACGTCTATTTGATCAAATAATGCTCAGGTGGAAAATTGGCAATTCAATTTTTTGTTGACCAAATTCAACACTCATTGATCCCCCCCATATAAAAATTCCTCACTTTGTGGACTTATTTTTGTGAACTGACTTTGAGCGGAGTAAACTCTCTCACTTCACCTCTATCTTCCTCTCCTCTCTGCTGCATGTCAGACATGTTTGGTAACTGGAAAACTGTTTATAGTTTTTAAAGCTTAGTTCTCATTCCATTCAAGTGAGAACTTCCTCCAAAAAGTTGTATTGCTTCTCAGAAGTTTCCTTTTTTGAGTTCCAATAACCTTACCAAAGTGTGGATGGCTTTTCTAATGCCTTTTCTAAGCTTTTTTTGTCATAATGCTAGGTAGCTAAAGCAGCCCATTTAAAGTGGGGTCTGAACTTCCTGATTTGGCCTCGTTTTCTTTTGCTTGCTAATTAAGAAATGCTAGCGGCCATGACTGAAGCCAAATGACAGTTGTCTTGGGGGTGTGGTTTAATGCGGGTGTGTCCTGGGTGTGTCTTTGCCAATCAATCACAACAAACAAGGGCAGTCATGAGTACAGCGAGGTAAACTAAGCTTAGCTGGATCCCCCCCCCCTCCTGACTGACTCGCCATCTCAAGATGCTCAGCTAATCCAGTTGTGTAGAACTTTCTAAACGTTTACAAAAAAAAATCACTGGACAAGTTCATGGAAACATAGCTAGTGACGTGCACATCTCTCTGGGTGAGGTTATGTCTTCAAGTCTCTAGTGTATTACAAGTTATGGACAGGTGCAGAAGGGATGGAGAGCATTACACTCCATCCTGAGATGCAGGAGGTGCCACTCTGTGGGCCACTGAACAATTCAAAGCTTCCTCCAGGAGGTCAGTAGCCTACAGAGTAATATGAGAAGAGTTCAATTGCTGAACTTACTGTATGTAGATATTCGGATGTAGATATTGGATGTAGATATTCGTTTTGATAAGTTCTACGTGTAACTGTTCTACGTGCCACAGTTCCATGTCAAATAAACCATCATTATACTGTAGAAGCAGTGTTCTGCGAATATAACAATGTGCAAATATTACACGTCGTTCATCTTCGATTGTCATTCACAGCTGATACAGATACTGTCCCCCATCAGCAATTTGTCTGGTGCATGCTGGGGCTACCTTGCCAAACATGTCACTCGTCATTCCTTCCTGTATGGTTTCCCGTATAAAACAGGAGTTCCCTGACATGCTTGAAGAATACACAGGGTCCTGCCCTAGATTGATAGTACCATTTCAATTTTTTTTTTTTACGAAAGACCTTTAAAGTAATACATGTCTTGTATAATTTCATTGCTGAGCGCAATGTCTCTCCCGATTCAGACATTAGTATCAACCTGTCTTTCAGTCAGAGGACTCCATGACCAAAGCCTCACTCCTGTCCTCCATCTGTACAAAAAAAGGAAGTGTTTATGAGTGACACATGTATTGAAAGGGTGGTATTATCTTGTCTGTATATTCTATTTGTCAATCTTTGCATTGTTTTATTGTGGCAGCACAATTTCAGAGTCAAATTCCTGTACGTGCAAATGTATTTGGCGAATAAATGGGATTCTGATATTACTAAACACTTGTGATGTGCTATCTTATTACTAATCACCTTTAGTCCTTTCTGAGGTGTTTACCAGCGCCTGGTGGGCATCTCCAGGCCCCTGTCATCACAGGTATTGGTTATGATTTTTAGTTTTATTAGGATTCTCATTAGCTAAAGCAGCACACAAAGCAAAATACATATAACATTAATAGACAAGCACAGCACAAGGCCAGAACTACACATTTTAAAACAAGAAGACAGACTTTCATACATTCGTGCCTTAGAATTCCATGCATCATGTACTCATTTTAAAGGCAATACTGCAGCCATTAATCTTCCCGTATATTGCATTATTTGCTGTACTGTTACAATGGCTTTGTCTAAGCAAGAACCTGTTATCCTAATCTCATTGCAACCTTGAATCCTGATATCCTAATCTCACAGCACCAGTTCTGTAAACACCAGAGAGGATCTCACACCATCAGGAACCATCCGTGTCCTTGATTCTTCCGTTTGACTCAAGTACTATGCATAATTATGTGATTCATGAAATCATGTGGAGTTTCACCGAAGTTGTTAACTCCTGCTCAGTTCCCCTGGCGTGAACAGAGCCACATGCCATATATACAGTGCTGTGAAAAAGTATTGCACCTTCCCGATTTCTTATTTTTTTTGCACATTTGTCACACTTAAATGTTTCAGATCGTCAAACAAATTTCAATATTACACAAAGATAACCCAAGTAAACATTAAATGCAGTTTTGAAGTGATCATTTTATTTATTAAGGGAAAAAAGCTATCTGAACCTTTATGGCCCTATGTGACTAAGTAATTGCCCCCCTTGTTACATCATGAATTTCCTGTGGTTAATCACATTTTTTGGAAATATGAGTTCAATTTCACTAGCCACACCCAGGCCTGATTACTGCCAGACCTGTTGAATCAAGAAATCACTTAAACAGAACCTGTCTGACAAAGTGAAGTAGGCCAAAAGATCTCAAAAAGCAAGACATCCTGCCGCGATCCAAAGAAATTCAGGAACAGATGAGAAACAAAGTAATTGACATCTATTAGTCTGGAAAGGGTTACAAAGCCATTCCGAAAGCTTTGTGGCTCCAGCAAACCATGTGAGAGCCATTATCCACAAATGGAGAAAATTGGAACAGTGGTGAACCTTCCCAGGAGTGGCCGGCCTACCAAAATTACCCCAAGAGTGCAGCGACGACTCATCCAAGAGGTCACAAAAGAACCCACAACAACATCTAAAGAACTGCGGGCCTCAGTTAAGGTCAGTGTTCATGACTCAACCATAAGAGACTGGGCAAAAATGGCATCCATGGCAGAGATACATGGCGAAAACCACTGCAGACCAAAAAGAACATAAAGGCTCGTCTCACTTTTGGCAAAAACATCTTGATGATCCCCAAGACTTTTGGGGAAATATTCTGTGGACTGACGAGACAAAATCTCGTTACATCTGGTGTAAAAGTAACACAACATCTCCGGAAAAGAACATCATACCAACAGTCAAATGTGGTGGTGGTAGTGTGATGGTCTGGGGCTGCTTTGCTGCTTCAGGACCTGGACGACTTGCTATGATTGATGGAAACATGAATTCTGCTCTCTACCAAAGAATCCTGAAGGAGAATGTCCGGCCATCAGTTCGTGACCTCAAGCTGAAGCGCACTTGGGTTCTGCAGCAGGACAGTGATCCAAAACACACCAGCAAGTCCACCTCTGAATGGCTTAAAAAAACAAAATGAAGTTTCTGGAGTGGCCTAGTCAAAGTCCGGACTTGAATCCGATTGAGATGCTGTGGCGTGACCTTAAAAAGGAGGTTCATGCTTGAAAACCCTCCAATGTGGCTGAATTAAAACAATTCTGCAGAGAAGAGTGGGCCAAAATTCCTCCACAGCAATGTGAAAGACTCATTGCCAGTTATCGCAAACGCTTGATTGCAGTTGTTGCTGCTGAGGGTGGCACAACCAGTTATTAGGTTTTGGGGGCAATTACTTTTTCACATAGGGCGGATAGCCACAATGTTTGGATAGCTTTTTCCCTTAATAAATAAAATAATTTCTTAAAACCTGTATTTTGCGTTTACTTGTGTTATCTTTGTGTAATATTAAAATAAATTTGATGATCTGAAACATTTACGTGTGACAAATGTGACAAAAAAAAAGAAATCAGGAAGGGGCAAATACTGTATGTACACATATATCATATCATATATATGATACGTACGCTTGTGTATTGCATGTGTAACTCTGTGTTGTTGTTTGTGTCACACTGCTTTGCTTTATCTTGGCCAGGTTGCAGTTGTAAATGAGAACTTGTTCTCGACTAGCTTACCTGGTTAAATAAAGGTGAAATAAAAAATAAATACAAAATATGGAGTTAAACCTAAGTTCCCCTGATTTGAATGCAGCAATCTTGTTCGTTAAACACCCCTGACCTAAATAAAGCTACACTGTCATCTACAGTTACCGCCCACAATGGGTTTCCTGGGGTGAAATATAGACTTTATTACAGTTACCACCCGCAATGGGTTTCCTGGGGTGAAATATAGACTTTATTACAGTTACCACCCGCAATGGGTTTCCTGGGGTGAAATATAGACTTTATTACAGTTACCACCCGCAATGGGTTTCCTGGGGTGAAATATAGACTTTATTACAGTTACCACCCGCAATGGGTTTCATGGGGTGAAATATAGACTTTATTACAGTTACCACCCGCAATGGGTTTCCTGGGGTGAAATATAGACTTTATTACAGTTACCACCCGCAATGGGTTTCCTTGAATCGTGTGGAGTTTCCTCCTGCTACAGTTTCAACTGAATGGTTTCTCTCGTCAGCAACTTGTCTTACATATCCATTTCCCTACATCACATTCTCACCCAGCAGAATCCACCAGTCGCACACATTCACACATCAGTACATACGATTCACACCCAATTTACAAGGGACTGTGGAAGGGGGCACCTCCTTAAAACATAGACACATGCATACAAACACACACAGCACTGATTACATCCATTATCTATGATGGTTAGATGAATTCCAGGACAGAAAAGTGGTTGTATTTTTGCCTTTAATCAAGTTGGTAACATCTGATCTTGTCAATGTGTCCTCCTTTACTCTGAAGTGGGGCTGGTGTCTGGCCACTTCCTCCGCCTTCTGTAACAGCTCCTGATATGGTAGGGTGGTTCCCACGATGCTGCTGAACAACAAATACACCAGGTTTTGTACATAGGCAGTGAATTAAATCAAATATAATTACTCAAACATAATAGCAAGATAAATAACTTTCTCTAGTTTGGATGTAATTATATATGGTAATAGAGGGACTGTAACTAATAGATTCAGGCCGGTGACTCTGACACTGTTACTATGCAGCCTGCTGTATATTGCGGACACATTTTGCCATTTGCTGCCATAGCTATATGTGTAGTAGACAAGTACCATCCTTCAATTGTTTTTGCCCTAGGAAATACATGATAAACTTATGAGAACTGGTATGTTGTTTGGGGTTAGAAAACAAAAGCCCCTGAATCCCAGCTAGCTAGCTAGCCAGCTACCTAACTTGCACATCTGGGTTAGTTAGCTATCATTGTCTGAGTTTAAATGAGTTGGCTAGCTAGCTAATGTTAGCTAGCTAGTTCGAGTTGAAAAATGATTGAAGTCACCCAGGACCCCCACCCCAAGAACTATTGTATTTCCACTCAAGAGCTGCCCGATTTTATCTCATGTGATCTGTTTTTCCTTTCTGTTCCGTCTACCATCTTTCAGCAAGGGTTTATTCGAGTTCCCCTTGTTGTGCCTCTATTATTTTGTTGCCCCTAACTAACTAATTATCTATAGTTATTTCTCACGCGTAAAAATGATCTCTGGCTCAAAGCTGGAGTCCACAAACAGATGTTTTTCAGAAAAATGAGCTACCACTGAAAAGTGTTTAGTTCCATTCCGGTTTTGAGATGGAGGTCTGTGTGCTTTTAGGTATTTTCCCTGTGTCTTGTGCATTGTGTGTGTCACCATAGCAAATTGCACGTCATTGATTTCAACACAAAGCCTAAGAGACTGTTTCTGCTTTGGTCAATGAATGACAGAGCTGCTACGGATCTCTGTCTGTCTGTCTGTCTGTCTGTCTGTCACATCAGTAAATCCCCAAGGAGCCTGTTAACAATCAGAGAATGGGGGGGGGACGTAAATGGGAGCGCCCCTTCTCCCTGACACCATCATGTTCCAATTGTTTGTGGTCAAGAGTTGATATATGGACCTGTCACAGCTTACTGGCCTATAGAATGCCCTTTGGGCACTTTACCACGAGGCTAAAGCCACCCTGATTGCCTATCTGTATACACTTGTCAGCTTAGTTGTGACTGGCTATGGTGGTGAGAGCAAACCATAGACACAGGGAAGTAAGGTTTGGTCTGTGTTCTATTGCCATCATGATGGATGTCTCAGATACACTATGAGAGGAGCAGGTGAGCAGGACTTATCATGTACATGTGTTAATTCCCTGTCATTTCACAGTGCCAAGAAGTCCACACATAGATAAAGCTTATATGACTTGTGCCAGTTTACATAATGAAGAGGAGTAACTGTAACGTTACGGAAAAGCTGTGGAAGTGTTTCACCGATTGAGAGTTAGCGCATCAGGGGAGGGAATAGCCGTGGAGGTCATAACCTTCAGTCACATAGAAATCAAATCCAATTTTATTGATCATATACATGGTAAGCAGATGTTATTGCGAGTGTAGCAAAATGCTTGTGGTTCTAGGTCCAACAGTGCAGCAATATCTAACAATATCTAACAATTCCACAACAACTACCCAATACACACAAATCTAAGTAAAGGAATGGAATAAGAATATATACATTACCGTTCAAAAGTTTGGTGTCATTTAGAAATGTCCTTGTTTTTGAATGAAAAGCTATTTTTCTGTCGATTAAAATAACATCAAATTGATCAGAAATACCGTGCTCAGTTCTGCACCGGGGCCTCCCACTCCTCTTTCTATTCTGGTTAGGGCCAGTTTGCGCTGTTCTGTGAAGGGAGTAGTACACAGCGTTGTACCAGATCTTCAGTTTCTTTGCAATTTCTCGCACGGACTAGACTGACGAGTTTCAGAAGAAAGTGCTTTGTTTCTGGCCATTTTGAGCCTGTAATCGAACCCACAAATGCTGATGCTCCAGATACTCAACTAGTTTAAATAAGGCCATTTTTATTGCTTTTTTAATCAGGACAACATTTTTCAGCTGTGCTAAGATAATTGCAAAAGGGTTTTCTAATGAAGCCTTTTAAAATGATAAACTTGGATTAGCTAACACAACATTGGAAAACAGGAGTGATATCATTTTTTAAAATTTAACTAAGACAATAATTTAAGAACAAATTCTTCTTTACAATGACAGCGGGTTCTGCCTTCTTCAGGCAGAACAACAGATTTTTACCTTGGCAACACGGGGATTCGATCTAGCAACCTTTCAGTTGCTGACCACATGCTCTAAACACTAGGCTACCTGCTGCCCCAGTTGCTGATAAATGGGCCTCTGTACGCCTATGCAGATATTCCATAAAACATCTGCCATTTCCAGCTACAATAGTAATTTACAACATTAACAATGTTTACACTGTATTTCTGATCAATTTGATGTCGTTTTAATGGACATTTTTTTAAATTTTCTTTCAAAATCAAGGACATTTCTAAGTGATCCCCCAACTTCTGAACGGTAGTGTACATATAAATATATGGATGAGCAAGGACAGAGCGGCATAGACAATGGTATAAAATAAAGTATACACATATGAGATGAGTGATGCAAGATATGTAAACATTTTTAAAGTGGCATTAAAGTGACTAGTGATCCATTTATTAAAGTGGCCAATGATTTCAAGTCTGTATGTAGGCAACAGACTCTCTGTGTTAGTGATGGCTGTTTAACAGTCGGATGGCCTTGAGAAAGAAGCTGGGGTCATTGTGTATGCAGCACTTCAGTGGGCTGCTCAATGACGTGATCACACAGTTCCTTTCACTCATTCCTTCTTTCATTTGGGCCAGCTCACTGATCTCTCCATCTAAATAGGCATTGAAGATGTAATCAAGCCACAATAACCGCAATAGTGTTCACTATTATATGATGAAAGTCTGGGGATCATCAGTTTAAGAACAATTTTCAGTTTGAAAGGATGGATTGTCTGACCCAGAAGATGAAGGAGAATAAGAGGGCTGTAATAATGTGATGGACTGTTTACAATGGCATTGATTTAAAATATAGCTGTCTGGGTGACATAAGGCATAACCACATATCCACCCCAACCCGAGCGACGCATTGCATGTGTGCAGACATGGAAGCGTTCACACACAAGTCTATTTTTGGAAATCTTTTTGGGAAACTTGTGTAAGTGTGTTGATATGATATACTTTATTGTCAGTTGTCACAGACACAGAAATGTCTTCCTTTGTTCCAACCCTGCTAAGAGAGAGAGAGAGAGAGAGAGAAAGAGAGAAACACACACACACACACACACACACACACACACACACACACACACACACACACACACACACACACACACACACACACACACACACACACACACACACACACACACACACACACACACACACACACACACACACACACACACACACACACACACACACACACACACACAGAGGTTGGAGAACAGGATCAGTTTAGGAGTTCAGTGCCTTGCATGTTGAAGCAGGCGTGTGTGTATATATAATATCTCTCTGTCTAAATATATATACCTTGTGTATATATACAGTGCCTTGCGAAAGTATTCGGCCCCCTTGAACTTTGCGACCTTTTGCCACATTTCATGCTTCAAACATAAAGATATAAAACTGTATTATTTTGTGAAGAATCAACA